>NC_035436.2:192163228-192296641 GCF_002127325.2 Helianthus annuus | reverse complement strand
GTCCCCAGTTACTAATTTATCTTTTACATTGGCTTAGTCCCAAGTTATATCCTACTTTTCAGGTTTTAGAAGTCTAAACATATAAGGATCCTTAATCCTTATTAACTATCAAAGTCTTATCTATGATTGTCTTGATTGAAGGTAAGGATCCTAACTTGGGTCCTCAGGTATAATCCTTGACTATTTTTATCATATTCATTATCCTAACCGACCCTTATACTTTGACAACCAAACCTATGATCCTTGAACTAAAATACTTTGAATATTTTCAATATCAGGATATTTGATCTAGGATCATATCCTAAATTTATTAAATATATTTTCAACTCTTGCAAATATATTACAAAGACAACTAAGAAACAAAAAGATAAGGATAACAACACGGGATAAGCCAGAAAAGTTAAGTTATATTATTTAACAAAAGGATCATCAACCCTTTCAAAAAGTTGTCAAAATTGCCAACCCACATTTCTACCAGCAAAACGTGGCCCGTCCACATGGGTTGGCAAAGGGTGTCCATTGTCTATGCGGTCTTAGCATTTTTGCAGGAAAGTAAAAGCGGCAGGATCACAAAGGCTTCATCCCCCAAACAGAGGATCCCTCCACCTTTTGTAATCCTACCTATTGTTCAAAGGATCCAGGATCCTTAACCCTAAGAAACTATTGTTCAGAGATTACAAACCATAATTGTTTCAAACACCACAAACTACTATCAAAATTTAAAAAAAAAAAATTGGGCTCCAGCTATGTCTAGAAGTTTCCATCATTGCCCAATCTTGCAGCTCAAACCTTCGCTGCACCATCACCACCAGCTCCACTCGCTTCACCCTGATCCTTACCAGCATCTCCACCTTCAAGCATAGGGATATCCTCAACATCATCGTCGTCCTCCAACTCTGCTAGCCTTGCCTTCCAGCCTTCAATATCCCATGTGCTCTTATCAAAGGAAGGATCCTGAGCCGCCGTGGCCATCTGCAGTTGTATCTTGTACATAGCTATCGCGGCAGAGACTTTAGCGTCCTGAGTAATGTCATGCTTCTCATAATCGAACTTGATCAATGCTTTGACAGCCTCATCCTTAACAGCCCGGATCTTCTTCTCAAGATCAGTGATCTTGAGATCCTTCAGCACACCCATTTGATGAAGGTCGGCAATCCGGCGATCCTGATCTTCAACGTGGCTGACATAAGATTCTATTTCAGTAAGTTTCTGCAAAAACAACAGGATATAACGTCAGATCTGGGTGATCCTCAAAAACCATCAGGATAACCTACAGGGGCAGTGATCCTGACCTCGTTGACAGAATCAAGAAATTGCTGACGGAGAAGGGGGAATCCTTGAAGGTCCTCAGAAACTTTCCTCTTCTTCCCTTTACCCCTAATGGGTAATTTGGGGGCTGAAGCAGAAGGACTAGCAACCGAAGTCTTCTTCTTCGAAGACGTGACCTTGGCAAGATCATCAATCCCGAACAAGGAGGCAGATTTGGCAGACTTAGCGGATTTCCCAGCACCTACACAATCAAAACAAGATAAGTCTCCTAACTAATTTAATATTTTACTTTTTGGAAAGGATACTTACTTGACATTGTGACAGACGCGGGAGATACTTCTTGTGAATCTCGGATGGTGACTTGAAAACTTCTGGCCTCAGGGTTTAGCCTTTTAAAAGCTAAAACTCTTTCTCTTGCAGCAGGGGTTAACTTGAGATGAGCAATGGAAATAGCTGCAAAGGAAAAGAGATATTAGTGATCTTCGTCAAATAAGACAGGACTGATAGTGATCCTTCGAGGATCCTCTACCCTACCATGAGTAGCCCACTCCTTGGGCAGATCATTCCCACCAGGGAGGGAATCCCTTCTCACGAAGAAGAAACGACGCTTCCAATTTGTGTCATTTTTGGTAACTTTCAAAACAGGATGATCCTCCCCGGCCTTCCGTTTCAACAAATATCGATGAGAACCAAACGTGGTAAGATCATAAAGTGCGGCCAGCTCTGCCATCCCTAAATCAATCCCCTCCTGCTCGATGATCCTCTCGAAGGTATACAAAACCCTCCAGATCATCGGCATAGCTTGGATATAAGATATGCCGGTCAGAGAAAAGAAAGATTGGGTGAAGGCCGGAAAAGGATACGAATATCCTATGATAAATGGAGTCGCAGGAAAGATCACCCAGGTATCTGAAGTAAAATCACTCAAGGCAGTGGATGTGAAGGATTTGAAAACGGCATCCGCCGGAAAGCAATGACGAATCCTATCTACATGAGCATCGGTAAAGCAACATCTCTCCGTAGGAGAATCCTTAATAATCCCCTGGCTTTTTAAGGGACTATCCTTCTTGGAATCCTTGTGTGGAGAATTCCGGAGCAACATGTTTGAGACGGAATAGAAACAGAGACGGAGAGAAAAAAACAGAGCAAAGAGAAGGAAGAAGGGAAAGAGAGAAGAAGAGGATACCTGATCAGTCTTCGGTAGCGATTATAAAGGGAAAATATCTCGAATTTAAATGCAGAATGATCCTAACCCTATCTCCTATTTATAATGATGATTTGCAGGGATTGTCACATCTATGACGTAATGATCACAACGGCTAGTCCATGTGTAACGGCTAGTTATTCGGAATCACCCGTTAGAGATAAGATCAAAACAAAATATAACTCGTTTATTTACAATTAACTCCTTATATTTTGGGGGCAATTGTTAGGGCTGGATTTTCATCATATGTGATCCTTACACGTGATCCTAACCGGTGATCCTTGTTTCTGTGGCAGACAGTGATCCTCAGCAGGACTTCAGGATCAGGATCATGGATCATTGGAAGGATCCTCATACTAACGGCCACTTCCGCTTAATACAATATTGTTTTGCAGGAACATCTAGCAGGATATGCTCTAGACATCATGATCCAGGGACGCGTCTTCACAAATATGGCAAGAGCTTAATTGAAGAAAGACGTTGCACAGGATATGGAAACATGGCTTGATTTATGGGCAGCAATTTAGGCTAGATTGTCTTTATTTCTAAAGGGGTAATGAGCTGATAATTAGTCCCTTTACCTAAAATAAGTCACCTACACTTGTATAAATACCCATCTTCCTCATTCGGAAGAACACACAACACACAACACACAACACACAACACACAACATACGACACAACTCTCAAACACTTAGACACTCAGTGATCCTTGTACTCAGCTCATTACTATCCGAAGTTGTAACTACATTTTTATTATATTGAAGTTGGTGATCGGTAGTTGCCATCACCCGAGGTTTTTTATGCCGGAGATCATACATTGATCAAGGGCTTTTTCCTCGTATAAATCATTGTGTCTTTGCATCTATTATCACAGAAGTGATCCTTTATTTTCATAATTAACCAAGCATCATACCCCGTTTACATAAAGTTTGGTTACATTATCCTTGTGTGATTTTTTACCAAAACAGTACCTACAACAAAAATGTCAGGATAAGGAAGTTCCAAGTCGGAGATATGGTGTTGAGAAAAGCATTTCAAAATACTATCAATCCTGCTGACGGGAAACTAGCACCAAAATGGGAAGGTCCCTACTTGATTGAAGCTGAAGCAGGAAAGGGGGCATATAGGTTGCTAACCATGGAAGGAAACTTGTTACCAAGAGCCTGGAATGCTGTTCACTTAAAGAAGTATTTCATGTGAACATGATCCTTCATGCATGTGATCCTTACATTGAAGTATCCTTGAAGGATCCCGGAGATATCAGTGATCCTTACTCTGGTAATATGCTTATCCTTAAACTATTGCATTTTCTTACTTGTTGCCTAAGGATAAGGATCATGTATCCTTCATCCTCTACTCACAAACCATTTGAGTTATGATAGTTCAGGTATCTTCAGCAAATCGTCAAAGATCTCCAAGAGCACCACAGATCCTTGGGTCCAACCCCAGTTATCCTTGGGATTATCCCCAGTTTCCGCCAGCAGCGCACGATGATCCTGGTATAGTTCACGTCTTTGGGACCAGTACCCACTTTCGGGGCTGACAACCTCATTGTACTGGCTATATTTAGGATCCTACGTATAATGGTAGACGTACCATACATCCGTTCCTAAGGTTTCTAACGTTTTCACGTTAGCTAAGGTTTTGACATTTTCATGTCACTAAGTTTGGATAGTTGCCAGAGAAGGGCCATACTCCAGTTTACATACGATCCTTTGGGCTTGTCCCCAGTTATCCTTTGGGCTTGTCCCCAGTGATCCTCCAGGATCATCCCCAGTTATCCTTTGGGCTTGTCCCCAGTGATCCTCTGGGATCATTCTCAGTTATCCTTTGGGCTTGTCCCCAGTTACTAACTTATCTTTTATATTGGCTTAGTCCCAAGTTATATTCCATTTTTTCAGGTTTTCGAAGTTAAACAATTAAGGATCCTTAATCCTTATTATCCATTAAAGTTTTACCTATGGTTATTCCGATTAAAGGTTAGGATCCTAACTTGGATCCTCAGGTATGATCCTTAACTATTTTTAATTTCATTATTCATTATCCTAACCAACCCTTATACTTTGACAACCAAACCTATGATCCTTGAACTAAAATACTTTGAATAATTTCAAATATCAGGATATTTGATCTAGGATCGTATCCTAAATTTATTAAATATATTTTCAACTCTTGCAAATATATTACAAAGACAACTAAGAAACAATAAGATAAGGATAACAACACGAGATAAGCCACAAAAGTTAAAGTTATATTATTAAACAAAAGGATCATTAACCCTTTCAAGAAAGTTGTCAAAATTGCCAACCCACGTTTCTACCAGCAAAACGTGGCCCGTCCACATGGGTTGGCAAAAGGGTGTCCATTGTCCATGCGGTCTTAGCATTATGCAGGAAAATTAAAGCGGCAGGATCACAAAGGCTTCATCCCCCAAACAGAGGATCCCTCCACCTTTTGTAATCCTACCTATTGTTCAAAGGATCTAGGATCCTTAACCCTAAGAAACTATTGTTCAGAGATTACAAACCATAAATTGTCTCAAACCATCAACAACCACAAAAAACACTACCAAACCTAAAAAATTGGGCTCCGGCCTAGTCAACAATATCCATCATCGCCCAATCATGCAGCCTACTCCTTTGCTGCTCCATCACCACCGGCTGCTCCACCTTGATCCTTCTCAACATCACCTCCCTCCAGCATTGGGATATCTTCAGCCTCATCCTCGTCCTCCAGGTCTGCCAACTTTGCCTTCCAACCCTCAACATCCCACGAGCTTTTGTCAAAGGTAGGATCCTGAGCCTCCTCGGCCATCTGAAGTTGTATCTTATACATAGCAATTGCCGCGGACACCTTAGCATCTTGGGTGATCTCCTGCTTCTCGTTATCCATATCGATCAACCTCTGAGCAGCCTCAGCCTTCATGACCCGGAGTTCCTTCTCAAGATCTCCTATCTTGAGATCCTTTAACACACCCATTTGCTGGAGATCGGCAATTTGGCTCTCCTGGTCCTCAACATGGCCAAGATAGGTCTCAATCTCGGCAAGTTTCTGCAGCAGGAGAAAAAAGATAAGCTTAGGATCAGATGATCCTCAAGAAAAGCAGAATATACAAACAGGATATGCGAGACGGATAACCAACAGGGGCAGTGATCCTTACCTCATTCACGTAGTCGAGGAATTGCTGACGGAGGAGGGGAAATCCTTGGAGATCTTCAGAGGTTTTCCTCTTTTTTCCCTTGCCCCGGATAGACGCTTTGGGAGCTGATGCTGAAGGACTGGCAGCAGGAGCCTTCTTCTTCTTTGAAGACGTGACATTGGCAAGATCACTTATCCCAAATATGGAGGCAGATTTAACAGACCTGGCAGACTTTCTGGCACCTACACAATCAAAAAACAAGATAAATTGCTTTATTAATCAAACAATCCTACATATAATTTATTTTCTGTAAGGATACTTACTTGACATAGTGGCAGATGCAGAGGATACTTCTTGAGAATCTTGGACGGTGACCTAGAAACTTCTGACTTCAGGTTTAAGCTTTTTAAAAGCTAGAACTCTCTCTTTTGCAGCAGGGCTTAACTTGAGATGAGCGATAGAAATAGCTGTATAAAAGACAAAGGAAAAAAGACATCAGTGATCCTCATCATATGAGACAGGACTGATAGTGATCCTTCGAGGATCCTCTACCCTACCATGAGTGGCCCATTCTTTGGGCAAATCCTTCCCGTCCGGGATGGAATCCCTTCTAACGAAGAAAAAACGACGCTTCCAGTTTGTATCATTCTTGGTGACCTTGAAGACAGGGTGATCCTCACCGGCTTTCCGTTTCAGCAGATACCGGTAAGAACCAAAAGTAGTAAGATCGTAAAACTCGGCCAACTCCGTCATCCCCAGATCAATCCCTCTCTGCTCAATGATCCTTTCGAAGGTGTACAGAACCCTCCAGATCATCGGCATAGCTTGGATGTAAGAGATGCCGGTTAGAGAAAAGAAGGATTGGGTGAAGGATGGAAAAGGATATGAATACCCTATGGTGAATGGAGTAGCAGGAAAAGCCACCCAGACATCTGAGACAAAGTCGCTCAAAGCAGTAGGATCAAAGGATTTAAAAACGGCATTCGCCGGAAAGCAATGACGAATTTTGTCTACGTGAGCATCACTAAAGCAACACCTCTCCATAGGAGAATCCTTGATAATCCCCTGGCTTTTTAAGGGACTATCCTTCTTGGAATCCTTGTGCGGAGAATTCCGGAGCAACATGTTTGGAACAGAAACAAAGTAGAAACGGAAAACAGAGCAAAGAAAAGGAAGAAGGGAAAGAGAGAAGAAGAGGATACCTGAACAACCTTCGGTGCAGAATATAAGGGGAGTGTATCTTGAATTTAAATACAAACTGATCCTGACCCTATCTCCTATTTATAATGATGATTTGCAGGGATTGTCACATCTATGACGTAATGGTCACAACGGCTAGTCCATATGTAACGGCTAGTTATTCGGAATCGCCCATTAGAGATAAGATCGAAACAAAATATAACTCGTCTATTTACAATTAACTCCTTATATTTTGGGGGCAATTGTTAGGGCTGGATTTTTATTATAGGTGATCCTTACACATGATCCTAACCAGTGATCCTTGTTTCTTTGGCAGACAGTGATCCTCAGCAGAACTTCAGGATCAGGATCATGGGACACTATGGTGATCCTCATACTAACGGCCACTTCCGCTTAATACAATATTGTTTTGCAGGAACATCTAGCAGGATATGCTCTAGACATCATGATCCAGGGACGCGTCTTCACAAATATGGCAAGAGCTTAATCGAAGAAAGACGTTGCACAGGATATGGAAACTAGGCTTGATTTATGGGCGGCTATTTAGGCTAGATTGTATCTCATTTCTAAAGGGGTAATGAGCTGAATATTAGTTTAGCTACCTAAAATAGGTCACCAACACATGTATAAATACCATTCTTCCTCATTCGGAAGAGGAGACACGACATACAACGCAACTCTCCCACACTTAGACACCAAAAACAATAAGTGATCCTTGTACTCAGCTCATTATCATCCAAAGTTGTAATCATATTTTTGTTATATTGAAATTGGTGATCGGTAGTTGCCATCACCCGAGGTTTTTTATGCCGGAGATCATTCATTGATCAAGGGCTTTTTCCTCGTATAAATCATTGTGTCTTTGCATCTTTTATCACAGAAGTGATCCTTTATTTTCATAATTAACCAAGCATCATACCCCGTTTACATAAAGTTTGGTTACATTATCCTTGTGTGATTTTTGACCAAAACAGTGATGCTGACAAGGATCAGGGCGGAGAAGCTGGTGGTGATGGAGCAGCAAAGGTGTAAGCTGCATGATTGGGCGATGATGGATATTTGTGACTAGGCCGCAGCCCAATTTTTTAAGTATGGTAGTGGTTTGTGGTTGTGGTATTTGGAACAATTATGGTCTGTAATCTTTGAACAATAGTTTTTAGGGTTAAGGATCCTGGATCCTTTGAACAATAGGTAGGATTCCAAAAGGTGGAGGGATCCTCTGTTTGGGGGATGAAGCCTTTGTGATCCTGCCGCTTTTATTTTCCTGCACATGCTAAGACCGCATAGACAATGGACACCCTTTGCCAACCCATGTGGACGGGCCACGTTTTGCTGGTAGAAATGTGGGTTGGCAATTTTGACAACTTTTGAAGGGTTAATCCTTTCGTTAATAAATAAAATCTTAAACTTTTGTCGCTTATCTCGTGTTATTATCCTTTTTATTTTCAATTGTTTTGGGCACATGTTTGTTTGAGTAAGAAAAGTTGAGCAAATTATGTTTAAGAAGTTTAGGATATGATCCTGGATCAAATATCCTATAATCGAAAATTTTCAAGGTAGTTTATTTTAAGGATCATAGGTTCAGTTGTCAAGGTCTAAAGGGTATTCAAATGAATAATGAAATTGAAAATAGTTAAGGATCATACCTGAGGATCCAAGTTAGGATCCTAACCTTTAATCGGGATAACCATAAGTAAAACTTTAATGGATAATAAGGATTAAGGATCCTTAAATGTTTAACTTCGAGAACCTGAAAAATGGAATATAACTTGGGACTAAGCCAATATAAAAGATAAGTTAGTAACTGGGGACAAGCCCATAGGATCACTGGGGACAAGCCCAAAGGATAACTGGGGACAAGCCCAAAGGATAACTGGGGACAAGCCCAAAGGATAACTGGGGACAAGCCCAAAGGATCGTATGTAAACTGGAGTATGGCCCTTACTGGCGACTATCCAAACTTAGTGACATGAAAATGTCAAAACCTTAGCTAACGTGAAAACGTTAGAAACCTTATGAACGGATGTATGGTACGTCTACCATTATACGTAGGATCCTGGGTATAGCCAGTACGATGAGGTTGTCAGCCCCGGAAGTGGGTACTGGTCCCAAAGACGTGAACTATATCAGGATCATCGTGCGCTGCTGGCGGAAACTGGGGATAATCCCAAGGATAACTGGGGTTAGACCCAAGGATCTGCGTTGCTTTTGAAGATCTCTGACGATTTGCTGTGGATACCTGAACTATCATAACTCAAATGGTTCGTGAGAAGAGGATGAAGGATACAGGATCCTTATCCTTTGGTAAAAAGTAAGGAAGTGTAAATGTTTTAAGACAAGGACATTACCAGATTAAGGATCACTGACATCACCGGGATCCTTTGAGGATACTTCAATATAAGGATCACATGCTTTGAAGGACCACGTTCACATAAAGTATCTCTTTAAGTGAACAGCATTCCAGGCTCTTGGTAACAAGTTTCCTTCCATGGTTAGCAATCTGTATGCCCCCTTTCCTGCTTCAGCTTCAATTAAGTAAGGGCCTTCCCACTTTGGTGCTAACTTCCCGTCAGCAGGATTAATAGTGTTTTGGAATGTTTTTCTCAACACCATATCTCCGACTTGGAACTTCCTTATCCTAACATTTTTGTTGTAAGCACCAGCCATTCTTTGTTGGTAGCTTGCCATCCTTATCCTAGCCAGATCCCTGATTTCCTCAATAGTATCCAAATCCTGAGCCAGGATTGTAGCATTTTCTTCAGGATCACGAGTACTTGTTCTAGCAGTTGGGATCACCATCTCTGTTGGGATCACTGCTTCTGCCCCAAATACCAAAGAAAAAGGTGTTTGACCAGTGGCATTCTTGGGAGTTGTTCTATCAGCCCATAGCACATAAGGTAACTCCTCTGCCCATTTTCCCTTCTTGGATCCTAGTTTCTTCTTCAGATTGTTGATGATGATCTTGTTGGATGATTCTGCTTGGCCATTGGCCTGTGGATGAACTGGTGTTGATGTTATCATCTTGATTCCCCAACTGTCACAAAAGTTAGTAGTTCTGCTTCCAATGAATTGGGAACCATTATCACATACAATTTCAGAGGGAATGCCAAATCTAGTTATAATGTTTCTTTTGATAAAGGATATAACTTCTTTTTCTCTGACTTGAGCAAAAGCTTCAGCTTCTATCCACTTAGAGAAGTAGTCAGTCATGGCAAGCATAAATACTTTTCCACCAGGTGCTTTAGGGAGCTTGCCAACTATATCCATTCCCCATCTCATGAATGGCCAAGAGGATGGTATAGGGTGTAGCAATTCAGCTGGTTGATGAAGGATATTGTTGTGTCTTTGGCAAGGATCACATTTCCTAGCATATTCTACAGCATCCCTTTTCATGGTTGGCCAGTAGTATCCTGTTCTTAGGATCCTTGAGAATAATGCCCTGCCCCCAGTGTGGTTTCCACAATCTCCTTCATGGAAGTCTCTCAACACTTCTTCAATTTCAGGATCCTCAATACATCTTAAATATGGTCCTGCAAGGGATCGTTTATATAGCACATTATTTAAGATTGTAAATTGAGATACCTTAATCCTGAAAGCTCTAGGATTTTCTCCCATCGGAATCTCCCCGTGTTGCAAGTATTTCATGATTGGTGAGACCCATGATCCTGCATAAGATTGAGCTTCTTCACTAGGGATTACTGCAGTATCCTCTTCTATTTCCATGGCCACTTGATTTTCAGTAGCAGGAGCCAGGATATGGATGATAGGGATACTTATGTCTTCTGGAATTTTTAAGGATGATCCTAAGTTGGCCAATGCATCAGCTTCCGTGTTATCCTCCCTTGGTACCTGTGTTAAGCTGAAAGAAACAAAAGAGAGTGCCAATTTTTTGACTATCTCTAAATATTTGGTTAGTTTTTCACCTTTAACAGCATAGGATCCATTAAAGTGATTGGTGATCAATAATGAATCTACATATACTTTAAGATATTTCACCCCCATATCCTTAGCAATTTGCAAGCCAGCGATTAAGGCTTCGTATTCAGCCTCATTGTTAGTTTCTTGGAACTCACAGGCTATGGAGTGGGGTATTATGTCCCCCTGTGGCGATTTTAGTAGTATCCCGAGCCCTGTGCCCTTGACATTTGAGGATCCATCGGTGTGTAGTATCCAAGGATCCTTGGTTTCATCCAGCTGCTGGACTTCCAATTCTGCTTCTTTTTGTAGATCACTACTGAAATCAGCCACAAAGTCAGCTAATGCTTGGGATTTAATGGCTGTTCTTGGCTCGTATCTTATATCATGGGCACTAAGCTTTACTGCCCACTTAGCCATTCTTCCTGACATCTCTGGTTTCCTGAGGACATTCTTAATTGGAAAGTTAGTTCTAACAACAATAGTATGGGTTTCAAAATAATGCCTTAACTTAGTTGATGCCATGATTAATGCAAGAATAAGCTTTTCGAGGTGTGAGTACCTGGATTCGGCATCAAGTAAACTCTTACTTACGTAGTAGATAGGATATTGTGTACCTTCATGATCCTTAACAAAGACAGCACTTACAGCGGTTGAGGATACCGCCAAATATAAGGATAACACATCTCCTTTTTCGGGCTTTGATAATGCTGGTGCTGAGGACATATATTCTTTAAGGGCTTGTAAAGCATTCTCATGTTTCTCAGTCCATTTAAACTTCTTGTTCTTCCTTAGGATATCGTAAAATTCTTTACATTTTTCTGAGGATTTTGATATGAACCTGTTCAGAGCTGCTATCCTGCCTGTTAGCCTTTGCACATCCTTAGCATTGGCAGGGGACTTGATGTTTACTAGTGCTTTAATTTGCTCTGGACTTGCTTCAATACCTCTCTGAGTTACCATATATCCTAGGAATTTACCTGCCTTAACACCAAAGTGGCACTTCGAAGGATTAAGCTTCATGTTATAATTATTAAGGATATCAAATGCTTCCTCCAAATCCCTTAGGTGATCCTCAGCTTTCTTTGATTTGACTACCATATCATCTATGTATACTTCCATAGTTTGTCCAATTTGATCTTTGAACATCATATTCACCAGCCTTTGATATGTTGCACCTGCATTTCTTAATCCAAAAGGCATGGCAATATAACAATACAAACCTGTTGGGGTCATAAAGGCTGTATCCTCTTGGTCAGATGGTTCCATCTGAATTCGTTGGAATCCAGATGATGCATCCATAAAGGTCAACATTTCATGCCCCGCGGTTGCATCCACCATGGAGTCAATGTGGGGTAATGGGAAAGGATCCTTGGGACATGCCTTATTCAGATCAGTGAAATCGACACATACCCTCCACTTTTCGTTTTTCTTTTGGACAACGACCACATTGGCTAACCATTTTGGATACTTTACCTCTCTGATCATACCTGCTCGAAGTAGTCTCTCTACTTCTTCTTGGATAATGGCATTCCTTTCTGGTGCAAACTTCCTCCTTTTTTGATGGATTGGTTTGATAGACCTGTCAATGCCAAGTTTGTGAGTAATAATATCCTTAGATATACCTGTCATATCTTCATGTTTCCAAGCAAAGGTAGATTTTCTTCTTTTGAGGAAGGATATTAAGTCTTCTTTCATCTTGCCAAGGATCCCTGATCCGATATAGATTTTTGATTCAGAATCACTAGGATCCAAGAGGATTTCATCCACATCTTGTTCCCTTGCCTCCAAGACATTCCTCGGAGGATACTGTAATTGCTATTGCTCCCTTGGCTTCGAGGTTGGCTTCATGGATGATGTATAACAATCCTTAGCCTCCTGTTGGTCACTGTCGATCTTGATTATCCCCCATGGGCTAGGGAGTTTCACACATTGATGATAGGTGGATGGGACTGCTTTCATATCATGTATCCAGGGCCTGCCAAGGATAACATTGCAACAAGATAAACAGTCAATAACACAAAATTTTTGATAATTATGTAATCCTTCCACGTAGATTGGGAGTTTGATGTCCCTCAGAGTTTTCTTCGTTTCTCCACTGAATCCTACAAGCACAGAGGATCTCGGTGTGATGTCTGATTCTGGGATACCCATTTTCTTCAGAACATCAAGCTGGATAATGTTCACTGAGCTTCCTCCATCGCTAAGGATCCTGCGGACAAAATGGTTAGAGATAAAGAGAGTAATAACCAAACTATCATGATGAGGATCCTGAATATTGACGCGATCATCCTCATCAAACGTTATTATCTTCCCCTCTGAGACACTTGATATTCTAATAGGCCTTTCTCCATTATCCATTTTTTACTCCTTTGCATGCCTTTTGGCCACCGAGAAGGATGTACCACAGATGTCTGATCCTCCGGAAATAAAGTTGATCACTTGTGCATTTGCCGGAGGTGCTGGAGCCTTCTCAGGGATCCTTTCAGGATCCTGAGTCCTTTGCTTTTTTCTTCCCAATAATTCTTTTAGGTGCCCCTTGCTTAACAGATATCCAATCTCTTTCCTTAAAGCTATGCATTCTTCAGTTAGATGCCCGAAATCCTCATGGTATGCACACCATTTTGACTTGTCTTTAGTCCCGGATGGTTTATCATTCTTCCTGGGCCACCTAGCTTTTTCACCTAGATTCTGCATTGCAAGGATTAGTTCATGATTATCAACGAAAAAACAATATTCTGAGATTGGAGGATAATCCTCGTCATCCTCTTCTTGGTCAACAGCGTGCACATTCTGGTTCTCATTTCTATGGTAGGATTTGAATTTGTTGTTCTTGAAGGAGGATCCTTGCTTCTCCTGTTTTGAGGATCCTACTTGTCTCTCCTGGATCCTCTTGTCATCCTCCAGCCGGATGAACCTGAGTGCCCGAGTTCTTACTTCATCTAAATTCCTGCATGGTGTCATAACAAGATCATCATAGAATAATGAATCCTTAAGCAGTCCCATTTTGAAGGCTTCAACAGCCGTAGCCATATCCAGGTTGGGAATGTCCAAGGATTCTTTACTAAATTTAGTTATGTAATCCCTTAATGATTCATTATGACCTTGGGTTACCCTATATAAATCACTGGTTAATCTTTCAAATTTTCTACTACAAGAGAATTGGTTATTGAATAAATTAACTAAATTAGCAAATGAAGTAATAGAGTAGGGGGGAAGACTTAGCAGCCACTTAAGAGCTGATCCAGTAAGAGTGGATCCAAATCCTTTACATAGGCATGCTTCCTTCAGCTTTTCTGGGATTGGATTGATCTCCATCCTCTCCCTGTATTGTGCTATGTGCTCCTCTGGATCCGTTGTACCATCATACAGCTTCATAGTAGGGATATGGAACCTTTTGGGTACCTCTGCATCACAAATTGGTGGTGCAAAGCGAGATACCTTGTGGCTTCCATCTGCAATCTCTGGGATAGGCTTGACTACCCCTGGAACACTTGAGATCATATCTTTTAGCTTCTGTAACTCCCTGGCCATAGCATGATTGATACCTGTATCCTGCATGAATCCATGGTTAGTAGTGAGATGATTATTTAAAGTGTTACCTCCCATTGAGTTCAAGTTAGTGAATCCATATTGCTGGGATTCGGGGATAACGGAGGGACCAGTGGAAGCAATGGTCTGCATTGGAATGAAGTCCCCTTGATGGACATCTAGACTTCCTGTTTGCAAACTTTTTAAGGATCCTGGCATCTGGAAGGATCCTGGTATTTGGAAGGATCCTGGTATCTGGGATGATCCTGGAACGAAGGAGGATCCTTGAACCTGGGATGATCCTGGAACGAAGGAGGATCCTTGAACCTGGGATGATCCTGGAATAAAGTAGGATCCTTGAAACTGCTGTGCTCCCGGATAGGCTCCCGAATTCGTGAAGGATCCCGTATGCTGGGGATAGGATCCTGCCGGCTGAAAGTGTGAGCCAGATGCCTGAGTCATTGCTGTCGATCCGAGGTGCAATCCTCTTGATTCTCCCATAATTTGCACGTCTGGAATTCCTGATGGCTGAGAAGTAGTCATTGGAGTATCAAAGCTCAAGGATTTGGGCATCAGTGGGGAATGATCCTCTGCCGTTTTCTTTTGTCTTTTGAGATCTCCAATTTCCCTGAGGATCCTTTCATTAGTTTCATCCTGCCGTTGCATACGATCCTTCATCTACAAAATCAAAGTAAATACATCACTAGTACTGGGAATATAAGAATTCATAGCAGAAGGAGATGGAGTTTTAGAATTAGTAGGAGTTTGTCTCTTCTCAGCATTCTTCTGGGATCCTGCCGGTGGTGGAGGCAGAATGTTCTGGGACGAGGTGACTGCAGACATTGCCGTGGACATGTTTTTCAATGATGAAGCCATGTAATTCTTTGAAATGATTTCGAACAAAAGATTTTCTTATGAATGAAGCACCAATTGCCCCACGGTGGGCGCCAAACTGTTTTGGTCAAAAATCACACAAGGATAATGTAACCAAACTTTATGTAAACGGGGTACGATGCTTGGTTAATTATAAAAGTAAAGGATCACTTTTGTGAGAAATATGCAAAGACACAATGATTTATACGAGGAAAAAGCCCTTGATCAATGTATGATCTCCGGCATAAAAAACCTCGGGTGATGGCAACTACCGATCACCAACTTCAATATAAGAAAAATATAGTTACAACTTCGGATGATAATGAGCTGAGTACAAGGATCACTATAGTTTCGAGTGTCTAAGCGTGTGAGAATTGTGTTGTGTGTCGTCGTGTGTTCTTCCAAATGAGGAAGAGTGGTATTTATACAAGTGTAGGTGACCTATTTTAGGTAAAAAGACTAATAATCAGCTCATTACCCCTTTAGAAATAAAAGACAATCTAGCCTAAATTGCCGCCCATAAATCAAGCTAAGTTTCCATATCCTTTGCAACGTCTATCTTCGATTAAGCTCATGCTATAATTGTGAAAACGCGTCCCTTGATTATGATGCTAAGAGCGTATCCTGCTAGATGTTCCTGCAAAATAACATTGTTTTAAACGAAGGTAACTGTTAGTATGAGGATCCTTTGATGGTCCATGATCCTGATCCTGAAGTCCTGCTGAGGATCACTGTCTGCCAAAGAAACAAGGATCACTGGTTAGGATCACGTATAAGGATCACGTATAATAAAAATCCAGCCCTAACAAGGACAACGGTAAAAAATGCAACCGGCCAAACCCCATTCTCCTTAGTATTCGGAGCAGAAGCAGTAATTCCAACGGAAATGGCGATACCTACTGCAAGATCTATCCTACAGAATCCTGAACAGAATCCTGAAGCCTTATGTCAAGATTTGGATACTATAGACGAAAAAAGAGACGCAGCAAGGCTAAGGATGGCAGCATATCAACAGAGAATATCCAGGGCATATAACAAGAACATTAGGACCAGAAGATTTAAGGTTGGGGATTGGGTGTTAAGAAAGGCTTTTCAGAATACTACCAATCCTGCCGATGGCAAGTTAGCTCCAAAATGGGAAGGACCATACGAAGTTGAATCAGAAGCAGGGAAAGGAGCATACAGACTCAAGAATATGGAAGGGGATATACTACCGAGGTCTTGGAATGCTATACACCTAAAGCTCTATTTCAAGTGAGTTTAGAGTTTAATTTCTAACCCAGGATGGTATGAATTCAACCTTTTTTAGATATATTTGGTTTAATTTGTTCTTTGTAACCCAATACTGACTTAAGCATCGGAGGGGTGTTAGCCAAGCTAACACCCACCTTAGTTTACAATTGTTTTGCAAGATATGTTTCAGGATACAGCTCCAGGATATGTACTCAGGATAACTCGGAAGATTAGAGGATTGGCCCCCTCTCTCACGGTTAAGGGATACTGATCCCTTCACAGGTTTAAAGGTATTCACCTTTCTCCCGAATTGGGTTTAAACACCCCGCCTGGAGCGCAAGTTATTCAGGGATAGTTCAAGGTGGCGGGACCAGTCCATGTAAAAGTGGCTGACAATTTCGTTACTGTTGGCTATATCCTGAATCCTAAAGGTATATGAGGATTGATCACCCTCTCTCACGAAAGGGTATTTTCATACTCTCTAAGGTTTAAAGGTTTTCACCTTTCTAAGTCTTGGAGTTTATACACTCCCGCCTGTAGCGCATGAAACTCAGGGTTTATCCCCAGGATATTAAGGGTTTATCCCCAGGATATTAAGGGTTTACCCCAGTATGTTGAGGATTCATTTCGGGGTAACAAGGTTTTTGCCTCGAGGTGTTTGGAATTTATTCAAGCCAGAACTTGAGTACATTTGCATTCCTGTGTCACATGCAGGGGAGATATATTATATTACTCAAAGGTTGGATCCAAGATTATAACTGTGCACTGGGGACATTCCTAAGGTGGAAGATTAAACTCTCCAAGAGTCTTTGGTGTGATCTCTCCTTTTCTCAAAAGACTTAAGTTTTCTAAGTTATATGGTGATATCTTGACCAGGATATCCCTTAAAATACTTATCTGGATATTCTTAGATGATGTTCCTATAATATTTCCAAGAGTTCTCAAACAAAACAATTTTCATAAGTAAAATTCATGTAATGGAAGGAATAAAACCAAAAAAGGGTTATATTATTAACATAGCAAAAGATTATGCTCTTGGCTTCGTCTCAAACCGAGACCCATCCACCAAAAGCAGGGTTAGTTTTCCAACATATTTACTTAACAAATGAAGGCTTCGTCTTGGAACCCAAGATACCTCCACCTTCACTTGTTAAAAGCGTTCAAAATAAACCATACTAACTGATGACCAAGGGCTTCGTCCTGAAACTCAGGATCCCTCCACCTTTGGCCATCATATTATCTACGTGCAGGAAATTAAAATTGTTCAACAAACAAGAAAAGTAAATTGTTCGAAACATCAACCGTCGAATCTAAAAAAGTGGGCTCCGGCCTAAGCATCAATATCCATCATCGCCCACTCGGAGGCCCTCACACAGCGGCATCCTCTCCAGCCTTCCCCGACTTCTCAGCACCAGCATCCTGCCCAGCATCCTCACCAGCATCCGCTCCAGCATCCTTCTTGTCTCCAGCCTGATCCACCACCTCTGCTGACTTAGAGGACTCACCGGCTTCTACAGGGAGTGGCACAGCTTTTCCTCCAAGCTCCTTTAGTTTGGCCACCCAAGAGTCAACCGGCCAAGCTGGGCACACGAGGCCTGTCTCCTTGGCCTCGTAGGCCATCTTGATGCGGGCTTGTAGCAAGGAGACGATGGCAGAGGCCTTGATCCCTTCCCGGAAAGAAACCATGGCCTGCTCGTGGTTCATTTCTGCGGTGGCAAGTTTGAGCTCAGCCTCTTGAGTGATCTTCTCCATCAAGCTCTCGTAGTGCCGGGACTTTGCTTCAGCAATGGCACCTTGGTCAGCAACAGTACTTTTAAGCTGCTTGATTCTGGCTTCGTGGAGTGCAACAGTACCACAGGCATCATTATACAGATGCTGAAGACCCTACACGTTAAATTCAGGTATGGGTTAGAATATATTAATCAGTATATCCTGTCAGGATATATATGCAGGATATGTAGCAGGATATTACCTTGTTGAGGAAGGATGTCATTGGCTCTAAGGAGTCAGAAAAGCTGAGTTCATCGTAGGAGAACCCCTCGGAGCCTGGGGCACTGATTTCAGAGCCCTTCCTCTTCTTTGCTGTGGAAGCACGGGTCCTAGGGTTAGCCTTGGGGGGCGGCAGTGGCTTGGAGCTGGTAGCAGCAGGTGTCTCTTTCTTGACCATGACAGGAGTAGGACAACTGTCAAGCTCATCAAGGTCAAGGAGGATCGGAACTTTGCTGGAGTCTGCACACGGGGAGTAAAAATTCTTTCCTAAATATTTCAAAATAAGAACATGTATGCAGGATATTGAACAGGATCCTTACCAGACATGTTTACACTGGAAAGAGGACTTGGAGACGGTGGAGACGGATTAAAACTTCTTTCAGCTTCAGGAAGGAGTCTGATAGCGTCAATCCTTTTTTGTGAATCTGCAAGGGGGGTGCTAGCTTCCTAAAATCAGCTGTGTACAAGAAAACGGCAAAGTCAGTCCAAAATATACAGCAGGATATAAGACAGGATTTTCCTAAAAACCTAGGTCCTACCCTTCTTCAACCATTTCACCGGGTAATCCGCTCCACCAGGGATTGAATCTCTTTTTACAAAAAAGAATTTGGATTTCCATTCCTCTTCATTCCTGGTGGCTCGGAGGATTAATGGGTCACTGGAAGTAGAGTAAAACAAGAATCGACAGGAGCCGTGGCACCTAAGTCGGTATGCTAAAGGAAGGTCATGAACAGAAAGATCAGGAATATGATTGTTCTTGATTTGATCAAGAACAGACAAGACTCGCCAAAGCATTGGCATTGTCTGACTGAAGCAGATTTTGGTGACGTTAAAGAACTCGGTGATGAAGTCCGAGAAAGGAAATTGCAATCCTAAGGTAAAAGGAAAGGCATTGAAGCACAACCACTCGTCGGAAACCATATCTGATCGGATTTCCCGATCAAACGGCCGGAACACCGTCCCTTTTGGGAAGATGCCGGAGGTTTTAAGGGCTGACAAGTGTGCACTATCAAAGGTGCATATTTCTTTCTCCGGATCCTGGAGAATATTTTGGTGGATAAACTTGGGAGCAGAATCGCCGGAGCTGGATCTTGTCTGCCTTGCCATATTGTTACCGGAATATTGGGAAGAATGGAAGATGAAGTTGAGAGAGAAATGTTTACCTTTTTCTCTTCGGTAAAGGTTAAATGATGATGAGGATGAGAAGTTATAGGGGTGAAATGAGTAGTTATAGGCTGCGCGGTTACAACTAGTCACATCAAGGTCTTATCTCTTAATTACCTCGTTGTTCGTGAAAAAATGTAACCGTTAGTATCAGGATACTTAACGGTAACATTTTTGGGGACAATTGTTATGGGTGAAATTCTGAGCCCATATCCTGGAAAATATCTTGATATATATCTTGTTTATGTAGTATCTGTTTACATCTGGGATGCTAGTTCAGGATATTGGTAACATCCTGAATGGTATCCTCGGGATTACTAATGGATTATGTGCATGTACGTGGGTTAGAAGCTAGCAACGTTAACAAGACTTATTCCACGGAAGACTCGGTCCAAGTCGTTCAAATGAAGACGTTGAAGCCGTATTACTCGGTCCATAACGTTCATAATGGAATATTCGGAGTAGCCCATATTTGTAGGGATTATTGTTTGTAATTCATTACTATAAATAGGTGGGTATATCAGATCAACGAGGACATCACAATCACATTCGCTACACTCTAACACTTGCTCTCTAGCAATTTTCACTTTCATACAAATTCATTGTAACACTTAGCGATCTGATCTATATCCTGCACTGTATCGTGAAGTTTAAAGCAATAAGAAGAACAAGGCAGCTGCGATTGTCAGCTCCCGAGGTTTTGTGCCGGCGATCTAGATTGATTAAGGGCTTTCCTCGTACATCTCGTGTCAACCCCTTTACTTTTTGCTCATTGTTTGATCGTAGATACAGCTCAATATCCTGGGCCGTATCCTGAACACTGTTTTTCCAAACAACATAACCAACATATTTTCAACACACTTTTTAGCACACTACCTCACTTAACTAATTTGATCACTTAATTGCTTCGGTAATTTTTGACCAAAACAAGTTTGAAGACTTGTTTTATATGGGTATAATAACCACACTCTGGATTTTGAAGTAAAAAACGATAAGGTTTGACCCGTTTCGGCTAGTTCATGTAAACTAGTTACAGAAACCGAACCGTGCGCGCAAAAGGCGTAACGGGTAAGCGTAAGAGTCCTACACAGGTTCCCTAAGTTAATATGCTCTAAAGAGGTTGTGGTATCAGTAGGATACCTTCCATTATGCCCATAACGAGTTTAAATCCAATATACGCCCCGTAGGGGTATTTCGGTTTTTTTAAAGATTATAAAAGAGATTTCCGAGTTCTACAGGAAATCTGAGTTTTCCGAACAGTTTATAAAGTGCAAAATACTTTATTTATTATTTAAAATCAGCAGCAACTGGAATCGGTTCAAAATACCATGTAGAACTCAAGTTATGTCCGAAAAGGGTATATTCGGTATTTACCGAATCGATGCCATAACCGCAGGTTATGAGCAGGTTAAGAATAATTGAAAATCCTTAAAAATCCCAAAATATTATTTTACATCTGTGTGTAAAAGGTTTGGTGTCGAAACTTGGGTTTAGATAGGCCTTACGCTAAATGCGCCGTTTAATTCCTAAAGTTTCCGTAATTGCGCTATTTAGCATAACTCCTATTCTAGACCTCGGATTGACGTGAAATTTTAGGGACATGCTTAGAAATCAGTAACTAAGGTTATTATCCTTTCACATGTCCAAAATTATCGTTTTAAAGTAAAAAGGGCGTTATGGTCAACTTTTGAGCTTTTAACGGAAATGTGCGAAAGACTTGGACAAACAACGAACCGGTCACAGAGGGTTATATCACCATGTAACCTGGTCCTAAGAGAGTCCTAAGGTATATCTAAATCATACCATAACGGGTCAGAACTGAAGTCAAAGCAAAAGTCAAAGTTTTGCGACTTTCGGTTCTGAACCGGGTCAAAACGGTAAATGGTAGGATCAAACAAGCTTAGACCAATTATAATACTTATTATCATGTTTTATGAGTGTCAAAACAGGTTACATGCCATCTACATTACTGATTATGCATAAAATCGAAAGTTAGCATTCTGTTGACTTTTTCTAAGCAAGTTTGACCCGACATTCGGACTAGTTAGAGTGGGAATCAGAGGGTGCCCTTTTAGGGGTTTAAAGCCCACATGATTGCCAACATATAACTACCTTTATTTCGATTAATCACTGGACCAATTGTGATTAACCGTTAAGTCAATCGTTAATTACGACGGATTGACTTTTAAGCTAAATCTAAGCATAAACTTAACTAAGATGGATGGAGCATACTTACAAGAGTCCTATGCACGACCAGGGATGAGTAGTGAGAGTTCTTGAGCTCCAGAAGTGATCAAGAAAGCAGTTGAAGGTGTGAGGAACAATGTTGCATCACAATGGCCTTTTATAGCCAATTTAGAGCCATAAGATCATTACAACAAGGCCTACAAGTGTTTCTAGATGATCAACAACTGTCCCAGAGTGCTAGGGGACGTTTAGGGGGCGCCCATGCTCTCATTATTGCTCAATAAGTCGCTTAAAACACTCAACAGTGCTTCTGTCCGAATTTTCTGCATCTGGGGCATTGACGCGGCCCGCGTAAGATGTCACTTAACCTTTACGCGGGTCGCCAGAATCCTTCTGACACGCCCATATCTATACTGTCCGCGCGGCCCACGTAAGATCTCTTGTATCTTTAACGCGGCCCGCCTGAAACCTATTTTTCAAGATTTTCAAATCTTTTGTAATCATTGCACTGGCCTTTGGCGTTTCGTAGGGGTAACTTTGCGTTTTGGGCCTTGTTAATTTACGTATAAGGGCCCCGTGACTTTTACCCAACTTATTAACCCTCGGTTAATTTATTATTACACGGAAAGTCATAACTTTCAAAGTTTGACGCTTTTAACCCTTCGCATACGAATTTTGATCATAACTTTCTCGTTTTAAAACGGAACTTCGCGAAATTTATATCGCGCATTCAAGTGAGTATAATTTACCATTACAAAGCCTCGGGTATGCCCAAAGGTCACTCAGAGGTATAACTTAAACATGTTGACACATTTGGCCCCTGCAGTTTGTAATTCCTCACTTTCTTTCACAATTCGTTCCGTACGATCCATGATTTATTCGTTAGAAGGTACAAGCATCATTTAGGGTTACTGTACAGTATATTTATCCCTCGTTGACATTTTTTACCCTCGAATTTACGTACTTTCAATGTTTGTCAACTTTAGTCCTTTGTTTAGTATTTAATACCACGTGTAACCCTAAGACACGTGTCAATACATTATTGGACGCAAAATTTCGAGGTGTTACACACCATTAGATCTTTGATCTAATGGTTGAGATCATAATGGCAAAATTGTAAATAATGTTTACTGTTAAACATATTAATTTTCTAGATTAAGGGTATATAGGTAAATTTAACATTTTTAAATTTAAAAACAAACATTAATGCACATGTAACTTCCCCCGTCTTTTTTAAACGTCGATAATTTTTAAAAAAAAAATTACACCATAACAAGGAGCGTTTTTTTTATCTTTAATATGAGCACCATATTGCTATACTTATATAGAAAAAAAATAGGTTTCGATCAGATGTTTAGTCCATGAATGGTGTTATATACTTACTGAATGGTGTTATATACTTGTTGAATGGTGTTATATACTTACTGAATGGTGTTATATACTTGCTGAATGGTGTTTATAGAGATCTTTTAAAAAAATCAAATTCCTATAATTAAGGTGGCGGTTATGGGAAGTTTTTAATTAATTAAATTAATGATAAAATTACTTGTTTACCCTTTTGAATTAATTTAGATTTAGAACACATGTCATCTCCACAATATTTCTCATCTTTCTCACACTTTTAACCTTTTTTTACAATAACCTTACCCTATATATATATATATATATATATATATATATATATATATATATATATAGGGGGCTGCTAGAATGAAAACCACCCCGAGTTGTAAGAACCGCGAGAACTACACCCCACGGAGCGCTGTTCGCCATGATTTTTTTTTACAAGTAGATGTGTATATTATAAACACAGCCGTAAAAAATCACGGCGAACGGCGCTCCGTGGGGTGTAGTTTTTTACACCACAAGTTTGGTGTTTTTTAATTTTTTTTCTTTTTTCTTTTTTTTTCACCAAACTTGTGGTGTAAAAAACTACACCCCACGGAGCGCCGTTCGCCATGATTTTTTACGGCTGTGTTTATAATATACACATCTACTTGTAAAAAAAAATCATGGCGAACGGCGCTCCGTGGGGTGTAGTTCTCGCGGTTCTTACAACTCGATGTGGTTTTCATTCTAACGACTCCCTATATATATATAGATTATGTAAAACGTTTAAAAAACAATGGTGTCCATTCTAAAGAAAAATGATATTGCTCGAAATTTTCCATTAGTGTCAGTCGTATAAAAATAATGATATTTGCTTAAAATCTTAAAATTTTCCTATTACAGGTTACACATGACACACGAAATAAATAAAAAAAGTTTTAAGAAAAAGGTTCTCCAATCGTTTAAAAACAATGATATCACTTAAAATTTTCTAATTACATATTACACATGACACACGAAATAAATAAAAAAAGTTTTAAGAAAAAGTTTCTCCAATCTAAAGTTTGTCTTGAATTTACAAGGCTGTCCGTATGAGTCTTACGTAATTGTAGTAACTAAAAGAGTAAATTGTTAAAATGGTCTTGAGATTTGGTCACTTTTATAATTTTAATTCAAAATTCAAACTTTTTGAATTTCTGTCCCTTTGGTTTCCCTTTTTTTTCCAAAATCAAAATTCACCCAGATTTTTCAGTTAAAATCTAGCTTTTTTATCTTTTCTCCCCTTTTAATGAAGAACAAAATGGTTTTTTAAAGTTTTATTATAACAAATTAAAAAAAATATAACCATTTTGCATTTCATTAAAAGAGAGGAAAAAAACAAAAAACTTGATGTTAACTGAAAATGGCAACAAAATTGAAATCACTAGGACACAGATTCAAAAAGTTTGAGTTTTGTACTAAAATGAAAAAACCTTAAAGACCATTTTGGCACTCTTGTAGTAATTAAGTGATAACTTTATTAATAGAGTAAATTACGTTTTTGGCCCCTGTGGTTATATCACTTTTACTATATTAGCCCAAAATAAGAATTTTTAACATATTTGCTCCCATGGTTTCTATAACTAACCATTTTGGCCCCTAAGTCTAGAGATCTTGGGGCCAAAATGGTTAGTTATAGAGACCATAGGGGCTACCATGGTTAGAGTTAGGGACCAAAATGGTTAGTTATAGAGACCATAGGGCAAATATGTTAAAAATTCTTATTTTGGGCTAATATAGTAAAAGTGATATAACCACAGGGGCTAAAAACATAATTTACTCTTATTAATAATATACTACCTTTTTTAATAACCATCCCCATATAAATCATGAACATAGCCAAATATTGTAAAATTGTGACAGAATTTAAACAAAACAGATAGCAGTAATTTAGTCCACTTTATATTTAAAAAAGTCAATAAATAAAAGAAAACAAAAGACAGGGAAAAGGGATTTATTGCTTTGTTTCTTTTTTCCTGGCTTTCCCCTGCAATTTATCCGAACACTGTTCAATTATGAATTATCACATTTTACTGCTTGCATGAATTTATTATTCCACGTTAAAAGAAGTCCTAATCTATATCTATACTATATAATAAAAGAAACAGAAAACACTTGTTATCATATTAGGCTATGTCTTATAGATAATTATAATTTTAGTTTAATCTCTTTTAATTAATTATAGATAATCCTCCTACTAAATATTTACTTAGTTTAATTATTACTTTTATATTTATCTATTTACTTCAAATTCAAACTTAGTTATCTAATTTGATATTAGAGTAAATTGTGATTTTGACCCCTGTGGTTATATCATTTTTACCCTTTTAGCCCAAAAAGGCATTTTTTAACATCTGAGACCTCAACGTCTTTTTTTCTAACCCTTTTGGACCACAACGTCTTTTTTTCTAACCCTTTTGGTAGGGGCCAAAAGGGTTAGAAAAAAAAAGCGTTGTGGGCTTTTAGCGTTTAGGGTTTGGGCCAAAAGGGTTAGAAAAAAAGACGTTGTGGCCTCAGATGTTAAAAGATTCGTTTTTTGGCTAAAAGGGTAAAAGTGATATCACCACAGGGGCCAAAATCGTAATTTACTCTTGAAATTTAATTATAGATTTGAACGTTTTGTTTAGTTTGGTATCGAATAGATTTCACGAAACTTAAAATAAAATTAACTAATATTATTTATCATTTCTACACTTACAAGTTTTAAATAAATGGTTAAATTTATTGAGACCTCGTTACATTTACAAGTTTTAAATAAATGGTTAAATTTATTGAGACTTTTTTAACAAATTTTACTACAATATAATAATTTATTTATATCAATATAAATATATATTTATACTATACTATATAATAAACATTAATTTGTAACACCTATCATTCATTGTATGCATTTATTTTATGATTTTTTCGCCTCACTTCCAAACTTATTCTATATTAATTAAATAAATAAATGAATAATGAGCTAATATTAAATTTCATCCTACTTTAAATTTTGAATACCATTCTTCTATTTTTCTAAAAAAATATGATTCTAAAATTTAAATTGTTAATTTAAGATATTTTTAAATAAAACAAATTATTTATCACGAAAACCAAACTTTGTATTAATATATGAAATATTTTTATTTTCATTACTAAAAAATTATTATATCAATTTTATTACATAATTTATAAATCAATTTGTCGGAATTGGTACCAACATTTTATCACTCAAATAGATGTTGATTTGCTTCTTGAATAACATATCATCTTTTCAAGAACCATCTTCACAATCACAATATCCATCGCGTATCGAGTATTATCCATTAGTATATTGAAAGATATGACTTTTTATTATTGGTATATAAAATTAGATTTATTAAACGCGTGTAATACACGTGGTTTTTTTATAGATATACCTTTTTTATTATTTACTATAAAAAAATTACATTTATTCGACCTGTGTAATAGAGGAGGTTTTTTAAAATATAACTTTTTTTATTTGATATATAAAATTAGATTTATTCAATTAGTACAATACACGAGTTTTTTTAAGGATATATATTTTTTATTATTTAGTAAAGGAAATTACATTTATTCAACTCGTGTAATACACATATTTTTAAAGATGTAACTTTTTTATTATTTGGTATATAAAATTACATTTATTCAACCCGTGTAATAAAGGAGGTTTCTTAAAGATGTATTATTTTATTATTTGGTAAACAATATTACATTTATTCAACTCGTGTAAAATAAGCGGTTTTAAAGATATAACTTTTTATTATTTAATATATAAAATTATATTTATTCAACTCGTGCAATAAAAGAGGTTTCTAAAGATATATTGTTTTATTATTTAGTATGTAAAATTCATTTATTCGACCCGTGTAATACACGGGGTTATAACCTAGTAACTAATAAGCAATATCTCTCTACTTGCTAGTTCGTTAAAGTAAAAAAAAAAGTCAAGGAAGGAACCATGTCCTGGTATCTCAAAGGATACCTATCATCCCACCCTATAAAGGTTATGATGCCAGCAAATTACATCTGCACACCATCCACATGATATAGGCATCACAAGGGTCGAACCCGCACCACTACAGCTTCACATGTGGGCAATGAATTTCATTCGTTTTGGGTACCACTGAGCTATAAGCTCATTGGTTAGGTCGTTAAAGTAATTTAAATGTATACTAGTAATTTATTCTATGTGTTGTGTTGGGAGTCAGGTTGGTTTGTTACGTTAGGAAAAAAGTACTAAAAGAAATAAACGTAGAGAGACTGAACATGTATATAATCAATGTTAACTAACAAGAAAAAAAAACTATATTAAAGAAAAGGAACTAAACATGTATATTAACAAAGTTAAAAGGTCTAAACGGAAAAAAGACAACGGCGGTATAAGTACAGTATTGGCATCTGGTGTAGTTGTCAAAGAACATGAAGTAACTTTTGTTGAAGTTTAGGGACTGTACGATAACCTTAGAATTTTACCATGTGTGTGGCGACGGTATTAGTTACGGTATTGGCATGAGGGGTAGTCGTCAAGGAACAGGGAAAGGTAACTTTATTGAAGGTGAAGGGTTGTGTGTTGACTTTATTTAAGTGTAAGGGTATAAATGGAAATACACACTAAAGGACCAAAGAGGAAAAAAGGAAAATAAAAAATAAATAGGTTGGTTGGTTTGTCACGTTAAGGGGATGTGTAGTGGGCGGCATGGCATGGGGCGGTATGCCTCTTCGCGCCGGTATAGCGCCGGCACACCGCCACGGAGGGCGCCATCGCTGGAAAAAATGGAGGAGGCGCGATGGTGATGGCGCCGTTACTCTTGTTCCTTTCCAAAATTCCACCAATCAGAAACAAGCAATTTTTTTTATATTAATTAATAAAGTTGAAAATTATTAAATAGGTAATGATGGGTAGGGGCTTTATGACTACGGGCTCTAGTGATATAACGCCCCATAAAGCCCCCGTGTGACGTGGCACGACACGTGTCGCATAACGCCCCACAAGGGGCTTTATGACTACGGATGGCCTAACAAGAAAAAGCACTTGAAAACGGAATACTAAAAGAATAAAGAAAGAGAGGCTAAACATGTAAATTATCAAAGTTAAAGTAAAGACACTAAATATGTGTATAAATAAAGTTAAATAATTATATTTAGAGTTAATTGCCAAAATCGTCTATGAGGTTTGGGCACGTTTGCCATTTTCGTCCAAAATGAACTTTTTGTACCATTTCCCCCCCCCCCTTTGTAACTTGTTGCCATTTTCATCCAAATGCCTAACCAAGTTACTTTATACCATCTAATGGGGTATTTTTGAAAGTTCTTAATTATAAGGGGATAACTTGTAATTATCTCTTCTAGATATTATATCACTCTTCTATTTATAAGCAGATATCAGTTATAATAGCATAAAACCCTAGTTCCTAAGGCTGTAAACGAACCGAACGAACACGAACACGAACATGGTCATGTTCGTGTTCGTTCGTTAAGGAAATTAACATGTTCGTGAACTGTTCACGAACGCATATCGAACATAAGTTTATGTTCGTGTTCGTTCGTTAAGGAAATTCAGTTGTTCACGAACAGTTCGTGAACACTGGTCTCAAACACAAACGAACACAAGCAAATAAAAACGAACGAAAACGAACATTTAACTTGAAAATAAAAAATAAAAACATTGATATCCTTAAACATTATATAAGTAGTCAAACACAACCATCAAATGATAAATCAAAACACAAGAAGTCAACTACACTACCAAACAATGAATCAAGTTTAACTAACTTAGACATAGTTGTCACGGCCCCCGACCCGGTTTTACCCGTTTCAGGAGCCGTGGGACAGAAATCCCGTGATATTTATTTATGTGATTTTAGCAGCGGAATTTTAACATCAGGATCGTTGTAAAGCTAAAAAAAACTTTTCCCGATTATTTTTATTTTACAATTCGGGATAAAACCCCGATGATTTACAATACATAAGTTTTAGTGATAAATCCTTTTTCGAAACATATCTCTTTATTTTATAATGAGCCACTATTTTAAGCCTTGAAATGCTCCTCAGCACTTTTCCTGATTTACAGTAGATCACCTGAAACATGTTTGAAAAAGGTTTTGTCAGCGGGGAAATACTGAGTGAATCATTCTATTTACTGAAAACGACATATTTGTTATAATTTACAGTATCAAGAGTTTTTACATATGTTTATTATCAACCAATTATCAAGAATAGGTATTTGTCACAGACCAGCTCTGTGACTGTGGTCATATCACCATTGGTTGTCCCAATGAGTGACGTATATCACTTATTTTTAGGCTCGCCCACCTAATGTGAATGAAACAATAATAATACTGTGCACAATACCCCACATACCGGCTGTAATTTGGCGATTACATAAACTTAATCACTGTAATTATAACTCTGAAAAAAATGATTTGGAGTATTGTAAAACAGTTAATAAAAAGAGAATGACTCACATTGCAGATTTAGTATGGATAGAATATGATTTTAGCCCTGTTAACCTAATTTCAACAATAATGCACACAAAACAGGGTTAGTGATCAATACAGCAGTTACGATAACTCACGAGATCAAATTCTCACAATGAACGACAAAGTGCGATACTTAAACTCATTCATCGAATTAACGACGAACGACAAAGTATAACCCTAATGTGGGCGGCACTTAAACATTCTTTGGATATATTGATCTCGGAAAATGAATCGTAATAGCGATCGAGTAATTACCCTGTTCCGCGGCAGCGATTCGAGTGCGGTGTGTGTTTATTTTGTAGTATACTGACTCTAATTCGACGCACAGACAGCAATTGAACGTCGCTTTCATTCCAAAATTCAAGTCCCACTGTCGGCTATTTATAGCCAGAAAATAGCATCTCTTACGGACCGTATGACTTAACCCTTACGGTCCGTAAAGGATGTGGTTAGGCTTACGGTCCGTATGGACCTACCCTTACGGTCCGTAAAGGGTGCAGTCTATTTCCCTAGCCTAGCTGATTTCGGGACTAGCTTAGCTGAATCATCAAACTTTCGTTTTTCAATTGTGACAACGATTTAAATAGATAAATATCAATTAGGGTTTAACCCCCCCCCCTGAGTTTTAGGGGCCCTGATCCTGATTCCGATTGTTCCGGAAATTTTAGGGTTAGTGCGGAATTACTTGGGTGTCTCAATTAGGGTTTCCTTATTGACTAATTATCATTCTAATTATTAATTTTAATGAGAGTTGTTACATCCTCCCCACCTTTAAGAAAAAAATCTCGTCCTCGAGTTTCACTGAAACAGATGAGGATACTTGCGCTTCATTTCTGATTCCAGTTCCCAAGTGTATTCCGGTCCTTTCTTTGAATTCCATTTGACTTTCACCAGTACTAGTCGCTTGTGTTTGAGAAACTTGACTTTTCGGTCTTCTATTTGTAAAGGTTTTTCTATAAATTTCAGCTTTTCATTTACCTCCACATCTTGAAGAGATACTACCAGGGATTCGTCTGATAGACATTTCTTAAGATTGGATACATGAAATACATCATGTACTCCAGCTAGTTCTTCTGGTAGTTGTAAGCGATAAGCAACTGGTCCGATTCGTTGAATCACTGGGAATGGTCCAACATATCTGGGACTCAGTTTTCCTGTCTTACCAAATCGTACTACTCCTTTCCAAGGAGATACCTTCAATAGTACTTTATCTCCTACCTGGAATTCAAGTGGCTTGCGACGATTGTCTGCATAACTCTTCTGGCGATCTCTGGCTGTTTTCAATCTTTCCTTGATTTGAGTTATCTTGTCTGTGGTTTCTTGCACGATTTCTGGTCCTGATAATTGACTTTCTCCTATTTCTGCCCAACATACGGGAGTTCTGCACTTGCGTCCATACAGTGCTTCGAATGGAGCGGCTTCGATGCTTGAATGATAACTATTATTATAGGAGAATTCGATTAATGGTAAATGGTTATCCCAATTACCACCAAAGTCAATTACACATGCTCGGAGCATGTCTTCTAGAGTTTGGATCGTCCTTTCACTTTGTCCGTCTGTCTGTGGATGATATGCAGTACTTAGATTCAGTCGAGTTCCCATTGATTCTTGGAAACTTGTCCAGAAGCGGGAAGTTAAACGACTATCTCTATCCGATACAATGGAGAGTGGAATTCCATGTAAGGATACTATTTCATCTACATACAACTTGGCTAACCTTTCCATACTAAAGGTTTCCTTTATTGGTAGAAAATGAGCTGATTTGGTTAATCGATCCACGATTACCCAAATGGCATCATTACCTTTTCTGGTCTTGGGTAACTTAGTAACAAAGTCCATTGTTATGAGTTCCCATTTCCATACCGGTATTTCTAACTGTTGTAGTAGACCTGAGGGTTTTTGATGTTCGGCTTTAACTTGTGAACAGGTTAAACACTTAGATACGTATTCGGCTATATCCTTTTTCATTCCTATCCACCAAAATTTTTTTCTTAAATCTTAGTACATTTTATTGTTTCCTGGGTGTATGGTATATCTAGATTTATGAGCTTCCTCTAAAATCTTTGATCTTAAATTTCCTTGTTTAGGTACCCAAATTCTGCTTTTGTGGAATTTCCAAATTCCCTCATTTCCTTGTTTAATTCTTTTAGGTAACCTTTCATTCCTTCGGCATCGTCCTTGATTGCCGTTTCCTGAATTTCCTTCAATTGTTCCATTAAATCTACTTGTAGATTTATTCTAAGAGCACGGACTCGCTTTTGCTTTTCATGGAACTTATGAATTAAGGCGTCTGCGACTACGTTTGCCTTTCCTTCGTGATATTGAATATCACAATCGTAATCACTCAGGATTTCCATCCATCTTCTTTGCCTCATGTTTAACTCTTTTTGCCCAAATATATATCTTAAACTCTTATGATCTGTATAAACAGTAAACTTACTTCCATACAGATAATGTCTCCATATCTTAAGGGCAAAAACTATAGCTCCTAATTCTAAATCATGAGTCGTATAGTTTTCCTCGTGCTTCTTCAATTGTCTGGAAGCATATGCAATTACCTTTTTGCGTTGCATCAACACACATCCGTATCCTAATTTTGAAGCATCACAATATACCTCAAAATCTTCTGTTCCTTCTGGTAAGGTTAAGATTGGAGCATTGGTCAATTTCTGCTTTAAGATTCTGAAGGCTTCTTCTTGTTTAGGTCCCCACTCAAATTTAGTGGCTTTACAGGTTAGCTTAGTTAATGGTACAGCTATCTTGGAAAAATCCTTAATAAACCGTCTATAATATCCAGCTAATCCTATGAAACTTCTAATTTCCATTGCAGTTTGCGGAACCTTCCAATTGGTAATTGCTTCTATCTTAGCAGGATCTACGTGAATACCTTCGTGATTCACAATATGTCCTAAAAATTGCACTTCTTGTAGCCAAAATTCACATTTCGAGAATTTAGCGTACAACTTTTCTTTTCTTAACAAAGTTAAGAGTGCATGTAAGTGCTGACAATGTTCGACCTGACTTTTTGAATAAATAAGTATATCGTCTATGAAAACAATTACAAATTTATCCAAATATGGTTTACAGATCCTGTTCATCATGTCCATAAATGCTGCGGGTGCATTAGTTAATCCAAAGGGCATGACTGTAAACTCATAATGTCCATACCTAGTCCTAAATGCAGTTTTAGGTATGTCTTCTTCTTGAACCTTTAATTGATGATATCCGGAGCGCAAGTCTATCTTAGAAAAATATTTAGCGCCTTGTAATTGATCGAAAAGATCATCAATCCTAGGTAATGGGTATCGATTCTTAATTGTAACCTTATTCAATTCTCTATAATCGATACACATTCTCATCGATCCATCTTTCTTTTTCACAAACAACACCGGTGCACCCCAAGGGGATGAACTAGGTTGTATAAATCCTTTGCTTAGTAATTCATCTAATTGCTTCTTTAATTCTAACATTTCGGTAGGAGCTAATCGATAGGGTGCCTTGGCTATCGGTGTAGTTCCTGAAATTAGATGAATCCTAAATTCTACCTCCCTATCTGGTGGTAACCCAGGTAAATCTTCTGGAAATACATCTGGGTATTCTGAGACTACAGGGATTTCCTTAAGTTCTTTTCCTTTAGTACAAATGATTACTGAAATCATATATACTATTCCCTGCTTCCGTTCATAATTAGCAACTTTCATTACTGATATGAACTTAAGTGGCTTCCGAGGTTTATCTCCTGAAATCTTAATTATCTCTCCAGTAGGTGCTTGAATTTCTATAGAGTTTCTATCACAAATGATTTGAGCATGGTTGGCTATTAACCAATCCATTCCTAACACAACATCAAACTCGGCTAATTTCATAGGCAATAGGTTTGCAGTAAATTTATGACCTAAGAGTTCTATTTCTACTTTTTGCAAAACCTGATGGATTTTGACTGAATTCCCATCTGCAGTTTCGACTGTAAAAATCTGCCTAACGGTAGTTAAAGGTAACTTAAGAGCTTGACAGAATGAAGTATTTATAAAACTTTGGTTTGCACCAGAGTCAAATAATACTTTTGCATAAATGTTGTGAACTAAAAACGTACCGGCTATCACATCCGGGATGAGTTCTGCTTCTTGAGTAGTTAGCTGGAATGCTCTGGCATTCTTCTTAGTAGCTCCTTCAGCTGCCTTGAGTTTGTTGTCTACTGGGTTAACTAACTTAGGACATTCTGGTTTGATATGTCCGGCTTCCCCACAATTGTAACAAATTATGGATTTCTTTCTGCAGTTTTCTTCCCGATGTCCTGTTGTTTTGCAAAAAGTGCAAAGTTTGTTACATTTTCCAAAATGTTTCTTTTTGCAAATTTTGCAAAATGGCACAGTTGAAGGTTGCCCTGTTCCTCTTTTCTTGAAATTACTACTATTACCCATCCTAAATCCTTGGGTAATTTTCTGAGCTAATTCCTTCTTCCTATCTTCGTCTCGTGTGCGTATCAGTTCATCAGTTAAGGTGTTAGCTAATTCTACTGCATCGTCAATAGTGCGAGGTCTCGCAGCCTTAACGATATTTCGAATTTCGCTAATTAATCCCCAAATATAGCGAGAAATGAGTACCGATTCTGGCGAAGCCAGGTTAGGTACCACTCTAGCATATTCAAAGAATGTCGAAGTATAACCACGACAATCCACACCTATCATCCGATGAGTTAGGAACTTATTTGCCATTTGTTCCTTTTCATACTCAGGACAGAATTTTCTTTCTACCAGACTCTTGAATTCTTCCCAAGTCATAGCATAAGCCCTATTTCTTCCTTTAGCTTGTAACACAGTGTTCCACCATTCCAGTGCTCCTTCTTTAAACAGATTCGATGCGTACATGACCTGATCATCTTTGGCACACTTACTTATTGCAATTACTGCTTCGGTTTTCTCAAACCAACGCAGCGATGCAGTTGCCCCTTCATTGCCTGCAAATTCAGTGGGTTTACAAGCAAGGAATTCTTTGAAAGTGCAACCAGGTGTTGTAGCTTTCTGTTTCTTAGGGAGCGGCGTGTGCTGGGATTCATTATCATGATTATGGCCATCGTTTATACTATTACTGAAGTTATCTTCAGTAGTACGTTTACTAGGAATGATATGTTGCGGTTCGATTGGACTTTTTACAGCAGCAACAAATGCTGGAATAGCATTGGCTATCCCTTGAGCAACAATATTTTCAATATCTTGTCTAGTCATATATTGATCCCCTGGATGTTGCTCTGACTGATTAGCTTCATTTACCGGTTCATTACCATTATTAGCCATCTGATAATATATATTAATTAGTATCTTGATAAATAGCAATTTATATACAAACACTCAGAAAATTCATAATGCACATAAAGTCAAAACTATCGATTTCTCGATTCCATTTCATATCCGTTATAGTATGCATCACTACACACAGATATTTTACAAAGTTTTATTTGGAGTTATGTTACAGACTGATTTCACTATTTACTATACTATTACACAACTATAGTTTTACCATCTTCCTATCCCTCACCATTTGTTGTTCTAAAAACGCATTTCCCTTTCATCATACTTCCAAGCAATATGTCCCCCTATCTCCCTGATTCTATTCCCTGCATCCATCAACTCTTCACCGAAATGGCGAAGTTCAGCCATATTCTCAGTGCTCATTGGTGGATTAGGTAGGGGTTCTGGATCGAATTGCGGAAAGAAGGAATAAGGGTCGTTGAGAATATTTTGAAATTGCCAATCATTCGTCCACCATTCTTCCATTTCTACAGGTTGAGTATGGATTATTGGTTCAGGGATTGTTGGTGCACAATTCATAGGGATTGGATTTTCGATAGGATAGGTAAAAATATTTGTATTGACAGGCTGCATAGTCTCACAGTTTGCCAATAGAGTACTATCTCTTCCTGAAAAGTAATTCTCTTGTTTTGATTAGAGCTCTCTCCGATTTCTACCTGAGTTGGTTTAGAACCTTGCCCTATTTCCATTTCTATTTCTTGAGAATATTCCTCAAACTGTATTCCCATTTGCCTAGTATCTTCCTCGACTTCTATTACTATTTCTGGCTGTTTACCACGTTCTTTTGCTATTTCTACAGGATTGTTTATTTTAGGAAGTTTCGGGACTGGCTTTTTCCTACGGATACGACTCCCCCACACATAATTCTTCTTTTTCTTTCGTTTTGGTTTTGTCAAAGGTGGAGCATGGAATTCTACAGGTTGGTCTACATCAGCAAAGTATCCAGTAAATTCTTGGGAAACTTCTATCTTCACTGGGTAAAGATTGAGGTTCTGAAAAGCTTCAGATATCTCGTTCATGCTGTGTAGCATATTTGCAAAATGCACAAAATGCTAAGTTAAAACTTTGGAACAAAGTTTAACAAATAAATATCAAAGTTTTATTGCACACTATTTGTACAAAATACAAGAAAGAACACACACTCAGCTTTATTTATCTACTTACTGAGAAGTACTAGTACTAGATTTAGAGTACTTTAAAGATTTGCATTTTCCGCTACAGTAGCTAGCATATACAAATTTGTCCATTTTTCATCTAACTTATCTTCCCACGGTGATTTATTAATTATCTCCTGGGTTTCCTTTTTAATCCTCTTTTCTCGGATTTGCTCCTTTCTTTTCTTAATAATCATACTCCTTTTTCTAGGAGAAAGTGGGTTTTCATACTGTGCTTTACGCACAAATATTCCTTCTTCAGGAATTGTAGGGAGCTTTGAAAATTTAGTTTTGGATGAACTTCCCTCTTCGTAGACTGGCCTATCTAGTTTAAGATAGATATCTTGCAACTTTTGCTTACTCATACTGTAACTAACAAATAGTCAATTAAAAACACATAATCACATAACAGTAATCAGGAAAGATTAAGTATCTGTTAAATACTTAATTAGCTTAACTCAGTGGCTCTGATACCACCTTATTTCTGTCACGGCTCCCGACCCGGTTTTACCCGTTTCAGGAGCCGTGGGACAGAAATCTCGTGATATTTATTTATGTGATTTTAGCAGCGGAATTTTAACATCAGGATCGTTGTAAAGCAAAAAAAAAACTTTTCCCGATTATTTTTATTTTACAATTCGGGATAAAACCCCGATGATTTACAATACATAAGTTTTAGTGATAAATCCTTTTTCGAAACATATCTCTTTATTTTATAATGAGCCACTATTTTAAGCCTTGAAATGCTCCTCAGCACTTTTCCTAATTTACAGTAGATCACCTGAAACATGTTTGAAAAAGGTTTTGTCAGCGGGGAAATACTGAGTGAATCATTCTATTTACTGAAAACGACATATTTGTTATAATTTACAGTATCAAGAGTTTTTACATATGTTTATTATCAACCAATTATCAAGAATAGGTATTTGTCACAGACCAGCTCTGTGACTGTGGTCATATCACCATTGGCTGTCCCAATGAGTGACGTATATCACTTATTTTTAGGCTCGCCCACCTAATGTGAATGAAACAATAATAATATTGTGCACAATACCCCACATACCGGCTGTAATTTGGTGATTACATAAACTTAATCACTGTAATTATAACTCTGAAAAAAATGATTTGGAGTATTGTAAAACAGTTAATAAAAAGAGAATGACTCACATTGCAGATTTAGTATGGATAGAATATGATTTTAGCCCTGTTAACCTAATTTCAACAATAATGCACACAAAACAGGGTTAGTGATCAATACAGCAGTTACGATAACTCACGAGATCAAATTCTCACAATGAACGACAAAGTGCGATACTTAAACTCATTCATCGAATTAACGACGAACGACAAAGTATAACCCTAATGTGGGCGGCACTTAAACATTCTTTGGATATATTGATCTCGGAAAATGAATCGTAATAGCGATCGAGTAATTACCCTGTTCCGCGGCAGCGATTCGAGTGCGGTGTGTGTTTATTTTGTAGTATACTGACTCTAATTCGACGCACAGACAGCAATTGAACGTCGCTTTCATTCCAAAATTCAAGTCCCACTGTCGGCTATTTATAGCCAGAAAATAGCATCTCTTACGGACCGTATGACTTAACCCTTACGGTCCGTAAAGGATGTGGTTAGGCTTACGGTCCGTATGGACCTACCCTTACGGTCCGTAAAGGGTGCAGTCTATTTCCCTAGCCTAGCTGATTTCGGGACTAGCTTAGCTGAATCATTAAACTTTCGTTTTTCAATTGTGACAACGATTTAAATAGATAAATATCAATTAGGATTTAACCCCCCCCCCCCCCCGAGTTTTAGGGGCCCTGATCCTGATTCCGATTGTTCCGGAAATTTTAGGGTTAGTGCGGAATTACTTGGGTGTCTCAATTAGGGTTTCCTTATTGACTAATTATCATTCTAATTATTAATTTTAATGAGAGTTGTTACAATAGTTATCCCAAAAAATGGTTTAGAATGTCCAAATTTTAGCTAACTTAGAAAAAATAAGGTTTCAAGTTTTCAATAGATAAAAGGTTTATTATTAATTATTTTTTAAATAATCAAACGAACATAACCGAACATTCACGAACGCAGTCGAACGAACGAGGCTTGTGTTCGTGTTCGTTTACTAAGCTAACCGAACGGAATTTTTTGTTCGTGTTCGTTCGTTAAGCTAATCGAACGAACATAAACGAACTTCCTACCGAACGATTCACGAACTGTTTGCTGAACGTTCGATTCGTTTAACATAATTAACACAACAATGAATTGGTAAAGAATCTGCAATCTTAAAAGCAAGTTTTGAACAAGATTTTTTGTTAATGGTCAAAAACAAGATACCAAAATGTGGTACTGTAAGATAACAACAAATAAAGCAATTTCACCTTTTTTATTAAAAAACTACTTACCCAGAAGAGAAACACGCACAACTGCTAATCAAATATTGAAGCTGATTATAGCATGGTTTCGTCGTTCACCAGATGTTGCAGCTGCTAATTGTTGTTACTGAATCGATTGGAGACCCTCTGTGTTCGCCGGATCTTTAATCGACATCAATTTGCTTGATCGGAGTTACGCCGCCCATGGTTGTAGAAATCGGCCTAGGCGGCCGATTAATCGACGCCTAGGCGCTAGGCGGCCACTTACTGCCTAATTTTGAGCTAGTCGGTCAATTAATCGGCCATGGTCAAAGTCGGTCAAAGGCAGTACCTAGGCGGTCAAAAATCGGATTAATCGGACTATATTAATCGGTCAAAATCGGTCCTAGGCGGTCAAAATTGGTCAAAATCGGTCAAAATCGAACCATACTATCTGAAACTTGAAGTATTTATGTGAATTTTGAAGTATTATTTTTATATTATTGGGTATATATATATATAGAGTAGGGTTCCTACGGAAAGTGTGTTTTTCCTAGAAAGTCTAGGAAGCGATCTGGTCCATCAGATTGGTGTGTTTAAGGGTTGAGATTAAATCAATGGCAATCTTGTAATATTTAACTATATTTAATAGATTGTTCTAAATGATAAGGGGCAATTTCGTCATAACAGTGTTTAAAATCAATCAAAAATAACCGTCAACAAGTCACATTTCCTTATTACATGCGAATTTCTCTCTCTCTCACTTTCTCTCTCTAAACCCACAACGAAATCAATCAAAAATCATACCAAAAATACCTATAATCATGGATGAAGATAAGAGATTTTCCAACTTCTATATACGTAAGATCAAACGGACATTGTGTTCTGTGTTTTAGTTGGCGATTAGGGTTCAATTGTGTTCTACATTGAAGTGTTCTATGTTTGCAGGGAAGAGATTCAAAAAAAAGGGATTTGAACAAGATGGATGGGAGCAGACTTGAAGTCACCGGAAGAGAAAACACAGTCGCCGGAAGCAACGCCGGAAGAGAAAACACGGTCGTAATCTGCTTGTAAAACACATTTGTATGAATCTGCTTGCTGTTAAAACACAGCTGTATGAATCTGAATTGCTGTTAAAACACAGCTGTATGAATCTGAATGATAAAACACATTTGTATGAATCTGCTTGCTGTTAAAACACAGCTGTATGAATCTGAATGCTAAAACACAATTGTATGAATCTGCTTGCTGTTAAAACACAACGGTATGAATCTGCTTGCTGTTAAAACACACCTGTATGAATCTGAATGCTAAAACACAACTGTATGAATCTGCCTGCTGTTAAAACACAACGGTATGAATCTACTTGCTGTTAAAACACAATTGTTTGAATCTGAATGCTAAAACACAACTGTATGAATCTGCTAGCTGTTAAAACACAGTTGTATGAATCTGGATGCTAAAACACAACTGTATGAATCTGCTTGCTATTAAAACACAACTGTATGAATCTGAATAATAAAACACAGCTGTATGAATCTGCTTGCTGTTGAAACACAGTACCAAGAACATGCTGATAGATTCCAGCAAGAAAACGAAGGAATGATTGATATTAAGTGAAATCAGAAAATCGAAAACAAAAAATTCCGAAATTTATGGATAGTTAGTTATTGAAGATAATTTCCTAAAATAAAAATAGATTGTGAAAGTACATAAATGCCCATTTAGATAAAATCCTTCAATGCCACATGTCGCGTTCTTATTGCTTCCTAGACTTTCTAGGAAAAACACACTTTCCACCCAACTCCTACTCTATATATATATATATATATATATATATATATATATATATATATATATATATATATATATATATATATATATATATAATTTTGAAAAAATACATAAAAAATCCCATTCTGATTAATCCCGATTAATCTTGATTAATCCCTAGGCGGTACCTCACCGCCCGACTAGCGCCTTCAACATTGACGCCGCCAGAGAACCTTCACGTCCGCTGGTTCCTTCTCTGACTAATTTTGAACTGAAATAGTCCAATCGATACTGCTCCTGTCCGATTGCTGGCTTATCAGCAATCTTGTTCCAATACGACATTGGAGCAAGCCTGTAAGATTGCTAATTCTTCACCAATTTGTTGTTGTGTTAATTGTGTTAGTTGAAACTAGGGTTTTATGCTATTATAATTGATATCTACTTATAAATAGAAGACATATAATATTTAGAAGAGATAATTACAAGTTATCCCCTTATAATTGAGAAATTTCAAAAATACCCCATCAGAAGGTATAAAGTAACTTGGTTAGGCATTTGGATGAAAATGGCAACAAGTTACAAACGTGGGGGGCAAAATGGTATAAAAAGTTCATTTTGGACGAAAATGGCAAACGTGACCAAACCTCAGGGACGAATTTGACAATTAACTCTTATATTTATGAAAAGAAAATTTTATTAAAGTAAATGTACTAAACATGTATATTACAAAAGTTAGGTAGAAAGATTAAAGATGTACATTAGCAAAGTTAATGGTGTAAAAATAAAATACAAAAGACTTTAAAAAAAGAAAAAAATTAGAGACTGTCATATGACAGCCTCTGGTTGGAGAACCCTTTTCCTTTTAATATATACTAATTAATTAAAAATAGAGTAAATTGTCAAAATCGTCCTTGAGGTTTGGGCATGTTTGTCAGTTTCATCTAAAACAACTTTTTTATTACAATACTGTCATTCACTTTTATGGTTTTTTGCCATTTTCATTCAAATATCTAATTTGCTTATATTTTCTATCAAATGTTTGGATGAAAATGACAAAAAATCTCAAATCTCAGGGACAATTTTGGCAAAAAAAGTTAGACGTTTGAATGAAAATGGCAAAAAATCACAAAAGTTATTTTGGATGAAACTAGCAAACACACCCAAACCTCAGGGACGATTTTGGCAATTTACTCTTAATAATAATAATTGGCCAGGCTTTATGTTTGAGATTTATTTGTTTTTATATTAACTGGGGTTGTAGTTACTCGCGCGTTGCGCAAGGACGCGATTGGAACTCAGATTGTATAGCACATCATGACAACCGATAAATAAATTTGTAAATTAAATAAAATAATATCTAAACGTGTTATGCTATTTGCGTAGCAACTCGACTTTAAACATCAAAATAATAAGAAAAGGTAAAACAATATAGTAAATAGCAAAGGTAAAAAAAAGGTAAACGAAAAAGAAGATGATAGAAACTTGGTCGGTTTCGGTGCACTTGTTATAACAAAGAAATAGAAAGTAAAAAAATATGTTCAAAATGGTATCGGGGCGTTCGTTAAAAAAAAACTAAACTAAAAAAAAAGCTTCGCCACACTCGTTGTAGCAACGATAAAAAAGTTTAAAAATATGTCAAAAAGATATTAACGTATTCAATTAAAAAACTATATAGGAGTAGAAAAGTAATTTGATCAAAGTAAAAGATAAAAATACAATGAATAAACTACATGGGTTGTAAATCAAAGTTTACACTAAATTACGAAATAGTGTAAAGGACAAAAAGTCACCATTTATCTTCTCTTAATTTATAGAGATAATTAGAGTAAATTGTCAAAATCGTCCCCAAAGTTTGAGTATGCTGTTATTTTCATCTAAAATAACTTTTTTTGTATTATATTGCGCTTCACTTTCGGCAATTTTTGTTTTTTTTTTTTTTAATCCAAACGTCTAATGATGTTAAAAAACGTCGTTTAATGAGGAGTAGGTTTGAGCTTTACCCTCTTAAGTGGGTGTATTTTTGTCCTTTCAACTAATGTACAATTGTACAAGATATTAAATCTTGGTACAAGTTGTTAATGCACTTACACAATCACCACAACACCACCACATCACCTATCAACCATCAACTTGAGTTTGGTTTTCTGGAATGGGCAATGGCGAATTTGAACGAAAACTTAATGGGGGTTGAACTCTTAAAATCCAAATCGATGAGGGCATGGCTCTTAAAAAACCAATGATGCGAATCATTCGGTGTGCAATTTAAATAAATCGATGCTCTTAAAATTTTGTAAACACCAACTTCACAAGTAATCATTCATATAAAATAATTAAGACCGGATTAAGATAAGACAAAATTGCACAAATCAACCTTTATGCTATACCTAAACTGCACCTCATACATTTCATTATGAAATTGGCCAAACCCAACCTTTATGTTCATGTTTTGCTACATGGTACAACCTTTACAACCAACCTTGATTATTTTCTTTCTAACATGTGTTGCATGTGAGAGTATAATTGTCATTTCCACCTTAAAAATTAAATAACCCACAAAGATTGCATCTTTAGACCCCTCACATGCTTTGATTTATCAAACACCAAGAATGCAGATTGATCTATTTCAAGACTGAAGAACAGCAAGCCAATCCATTCATAAATATTCCCAAATTAAACTATATCAAATATGGATAAAACACATTCTGCATCTTAACCTCTAATAATAATATCAATCCATTCATCCGAAACATTCAAATGAACACAAATTATAGGCCAAAACATTCATTTTTCAAACTGAAACAAGAATAATAAAATTAACAACATCAATCCAGTTCTGATAATGATTTCAACATATCAAGCCAGACAAAGAAGATACATTCATCTCAAACATTCAACTGAACATAAATTATTCCCCAAAACATTAATTCCTCCAACAGTTCTTCAATTTCCACACTGGATCTGAACGAAGTTCATCACTGACTCACTGCCGCAACCAAACAACCCCGACCACCGATCGAGCGAATGAGGTGATGGTGATTCCACGTTGGTGGTCGGCCGACGGTTTTCCGACGCGTGGGGTGGCGGTGGTGATTCCGGCAAGTCATCGATTACAAACTGATTGTAGTTGTACATGACGCCATCATGTATCTTGAAACGATGTTGCGTACGTTGTTGTTTTGTCTTTGAACTACAATCCATGCCTCTAATTAAGTAATTAAGTCACATAATCTCTGATCAATTAATTGAAAATTTAAAAACTAGAAATTCTGTAACTGTATTTGGGAATTAAGGATGATCAATCGGAAATTAATGGTTTATTAACAGAAATTGAGAGACCGAATAAAAGGTAATCTCCGATCAACGTTCATTTTCTGGTGAGAATTTGTAGAGACACAAGTGTGAGAGAATGTTGTTGAAGAAGACGTGGGTTTTTAGGAGGTGAGAGTAGAGGGAATTTTTTAAAAGATTTGAGGGGATGGATTTGGAAGATAAGGTGGAAATAATAGTAATACCCTCATATGTACCCTCACATGCAATGCATGTGAGAGCACTTAACCAAGAAAATTAACGATGTTAGTTGTGAAGGTTTACCATGTAGTAAAACATGAATATAAAGGTTGAGCTTAGCCGATTTCATAGTAGAAGGTATGAAGTGGAGTTTAGGTATAACATAAAGGTTGATTATAGTATGAAATAATTCAGATTTCATTCAGGTACTTGTTTTCGTATTCATCTTTCTAGATCTGAATTTTCTACTGTATAACTGTCGCGATCCACTTTTGTTTGTTGAAATCAACATCGTTTCATGTATATATCATTCTTCTCGATCTAACTAATTGAGGATCTGAACAGGATCCTTGATTACTTAGGTGGTGTTTGTTTTTTCAGATGTAAAAGGTCTGCAGTCTGCGGACCACATCTGCAAACGTCTGCACAAGAAGAGGTGGACCAAATGTCTGCAGAGTGTAATAAGAAGAGTGTTTGATTATTCTCACTTCTTTTTAAAACCCCACATCCGCACACAGAGCTTCAGCTTCTTCATCTACGACCACCATCTCCCACCTCCCCCATCACAACGTAAGCTCCTACGCCACCGCCCATGACCACCTCCACCGTCTTTGAAGTCGCTGACGTGAGGTAACACAAGCAGCTCCGGCCATGAAGAATCCGGCGATTAGAAGCCAGTGGAGACAGAATTTAAGAAGTTGTGGGTAGTTAACACCATGGTTGAAATCGTAGCCGTTGATTTTAGTGTAAACACCTTGTAAATTCTCTGATTCTTTGAATACAACTAATCTCAAATTCTGAATCAGGTCTGTTGCTTTTTCCCCCATTTCATAAGGGGGCGATGTATCTGATTGCAATATATGAAGATTTGGGATGTATTTGATTTTTTGTGAATTTTGCGATTGTGATACACGATGATAGAGGTAAACCTAAAGTGATTTTATGTTATTGCAATATATTAATGAGAAAAGAAAGTGAATGATTGCAATATATTACCGAACTCAATTGTTAGTAGTGAGGGAGAAAAGAAAGAAATAGGAGAAAGGGGAAAGAGGGTTGAAAGAGGTGGGAAGACATTGGACCATGTCTGCGTGGGGAAGAGGACGCACAGAGGTGTGAAGACATTTTCCAAATGTCTGCAGAGTGTAATAAGAAGAGTGTTTGATTATTCTCACTTCTTTTTAAAACCCCACATCCGCACACAGAGCTTCAGCTTCTTCATCTACGACCACCATCTCCCACCTCCCCCATCACAACGTAAGCTCCTACGCCACCGCCCATGACCACCTCCACCGTCTTTGAAGTCGCTGACGTGAGGTAACACAAGCAGCTCCGGCCACGAAGAATCCGGCGATTAGAAGCCAGTGGAGACAGAATTTAAGAAGTTGTGGGTAGTTAACACCATGGTTGAAATCGTAGCCGTTGATTTTAGTGTAAACACCTTGTAAATTCTCTGATTCTTTGAATACAACTAATCTCAAATTCTGAATCAGGTCTGTTGCTTTTTCCCGCATTTCATAAGGGGGCGATGTATCTGATTGCAATATATGAAGATTTGGGATGTATTTGATTTTTTGTGAATTTTGCGATTGTGATACACGATGATAGAGGTAAACCTAAAGTGATTTTATGTTATTGCAATATATTAATGAGAAAAGAAAGTGAATGATTGCAATATATTACCGAACTCAATTGTTAGTAGTGAGGGAGAAAAGAAAGAAATAGGAGAAAGGGGAAAGAGGGTTGAAAGAGGTGGGAAGACATTGGACCATGTCTGCGTGGGGAAGAGGACGCGCAGAGGTGTGAAGACATTTTCTAATGAATGTCTTTTAAAAAACAAACGGTCTGCATAGCTAAACGTCTGCGCGTGGTCTGCGCGGCACAGACATAAGACGCCATAAGAGCTTTTCCTGAAAAAACAAACACCCTCTTAGTGGGTGTTTGTTTTTTCAGAGAAACATCTTCTGACCTCTTATGTTTGCGCCACCAGAACACGCACAGATGTTTAGCTCTGCAGACCGTTAGTTTTTTAGAAGACATTTCATTAAAAAAATGTCTTCAAACCTCTGCGCGTCCTCTTCCCCACACAGACATTTAGCCAATGTCTTACCACCTCTTCCAACCCTCTCCTCCTAATCTCACATCAGTTGAATCAAAATCTTCATCACAATCTCTAGTTAGAGAGGTGAGGGAGAAACTCCCATGGCAGCCACCACCATCCGTTCCTTCTCTCTCCTCTCTCCCACCCATCACCACCACAACCGCACTACCCTTCGCCACTCCACCCACCTCAAATTCACCACACCTCTCTCCTCTCTCCCACCCACCACCACCACAACCGCACAACCCTTCGCCACTCCACCCACCTCAAATTCACCACACCTCTCAATTCTCACCTCTCATTCACCCTCAACAACCGACGGAAACATCTACAAACATAAATTGCATGCCATAATAATACCTTATTAGCTTCAATCTGAACAATCTTCAGCATGTGAGTCTGCTTATCAAGAACACCGAGAGCATAAGAGCACATCTGAGGAACCACCGTTTCGTCAGAATCATTGGTTCCGACGAAGTTGACCGGCAAAGACTGGTTAGGGCTCACAACATCTGGGTGGCCGGATTTGTATAGTATTCTTTGGCCATTCAAAAAAAAGTAAGAACATACCAGGTACAACTTGTAAAAATGCAAGTTCCAGTGTTGCCTCTTAAGGTGGTCGGAGTCTTAAAATGACAATATAACATAACGATAGAATGAAGCACAATACTAGAAAAAGGCAATCGGTTTTAACTAAAAACATGTTCAACTCCTCACTCACAACACATATAACTTTCAGTGTTGCCTTTCTTAGTTAACTAACAGAAACAAAAAAAAAAAACCAACATAAATTAAGAAACCAATCCATCACAGCATAATTATGTTATCCAGCAACAAATGCAATGTCTTCAAGACTGGATCCACATCACTGCATTCTGCAGATCAAATAACCGAGTCAATAACAATAAACCTACTATGACACGATGACACGCAACGCATTTTCTTCTAGTTATTTGTGGTGTCCCTTATACAATATACATGTATGTATATTTAAAACTTAAACATGACTTGGAAGTTGAAAACTTGTTTGTTCTTGAAGTTGAAAGTCAAACCAGGACCCTTTAGGTAAAGACTTAACATGGAGGAAAGGGTCCACCATATGAGAGCCAAAACTACCATTACTATTGAATATATATTCTACCACAAAATTGTACTTTCTGAATAGTTTGTCTTCAATTATTACAAGCAACTTGAGTGTACAGATGAATTAAATGTTTGTCATGTGGTTCAGCACATGCATTTTAACTGACTAATAATAAGTATGACCCCAGTACAAATATTAAAGTTTTACTTGTAACCTTCTAAATTTATAACAAAACGCTGAGCGATCTAATTCTAAAATGTACAGATAAATACGTTTACCATTAAATCAAGTAGTTTAATCAAGCAATTGTCTAAACACTATGAGCAGATATACTCGATATACAGATATTTAATAGCAAATTAGCAATGCAGGTACAGAATCAGACACAGTTTAAGGCATATTTTTATGTGCGATTTTATATAATGCAATTAATCGACTTATAAATTAGTTAAGGCCCAATAAATTGTTAATCCACTTCTCCCATTTTGGATCTAATCTTTCCTAACTGGTATCGAAGACAAAATATTGGAAAAGTAAATGTATCAAAGCAATATAATATCGAAATTGCATATGTTTACTTGATATAATAACAGTTACATCTTTGTATCTATTTTATAAGTCGCTTAAAGTTTCCACTTAACTGCCATAACAAAGTAGAAGGTTAGCCTGACTGTCTAGCTACCGTTTAGATGCTTAGATTAATTAGTTTATATGCGTGCTTATGATATTACGCATTTCCTGCCGTAAAAGGCAATTGTATTAATAACTAAATTAATCATGTTTTAAAAAGTGACATTACTAAAATATGCCACATTGAGTGGAACCTGGCTTAATAATATATCAGATTCAACTAAACCACTCAAGTTTTTAAAATAAATAAGCATCTTCAAATTAATCACATAAATATTTAATAAATATTGATGTCATATATATATATATATATATATATATATTCCTATCTAAAACTTTTCTTGTGAACACTCGGCACATTCATTTGTATAAGTTGTCATTGATATATTAATAGTCAGAAAATGTTTTCACGTTATAAAAAAACATATATACGTTTGGAAAAATATGTCATATTAACTAAGATACATGATGACAAATTATTAACAAGGATACTTTAAATAGATATTTTTTCATATATAAACATAAAATCTTATTCAAGAAAGAGAGAAACCAAGAGATACGGGACAGCGGGGTGAAAAATATGACAAGAAAATAAACAAAAAGAATTATTTGTTTAAGTGCAACGTTCCAAGTATTAACCAGCTTAAATGGGTCAACGCATCGAATGGGTGGTTCAAGCGGTTATATCAGTTGAATCCGTAATATAAATCCTGACATGCCTAATCAACATTGCATAACTATGACTCATTATCACTTAAGCAATGTTTTGTCATGTAACAAGTGACCTCAATTTCACAAAATAAAAATTTATAACAATCAACTCACCAACATTGACCATTCAGCATCTTCAAAGTTAAGGTCGTCCAATCACCGACAATAAATAGCCTGATCAATAAACGGAGGAATCTGCTTTATCTCAGTTCCAAGTTCTTGTTCAATCCTATACCTGGAAAAAAGTGATAATCGCGTTATTATTAAAATTTAAAGTCATTAGATCAAGTAAGTTGCAAGTTAGAGAAACAGTAGGCATACAGATTAAAACGGTCTTCATATGTAATCAGATTTACTGCTAAACCAAGGTGTCCAAATCTCCCCGATCGACCAACCTGCGTTATAAATTATTTAATATTCAAGTATAGTGAGAAACCATGCAATTATAGTATTATACTGCAACCATACCCTGTGTAGATATGTTTCAGAGTTCTTCGGGAAGTCAAAATTGATAACAACGTTTACAGCTTGAATATCAATACCCCTTGTGAATAAATCTGCAAATATAGTAACAAGTGAATTAAATTAATTTAACAAGATAATTTTAGAAAAGTGTTGATAGCAGAATGCAAGTAAATAAGCAGCAGTACCAGTGCAGACAAGATTTCTGCAGGCACCGTTACGAAAATCATGAAAAACTCTATTACGGTGATCTTGGAGCATTTTAGCATGAATGTAGAAACAAGAGTAACCAAGCTCTGTAATTTTCTTGGCCAATAGCTCAACCCGATTAACCGAATTACAGAAAATGATTGACTGGTTGATTTGAAGCTGTAAATAAAGAAACACAAACGTTAAACTTCCAATTAGTAAGGATCTACTAATTTGATATCAAATAATCAGCGCTTGGTTTTAAATTGCGTGATGCGCTCCGATGCGTTTAGTCCAAAAATCTGATGCGTGATGCGCGATGCGAGCGCATCACGTATGTGATGCGTTCTTTATAAAAAAAATAGTTAAAAATTATTTATAAATAAAAACTTATAAAAACATACTTATAGTAAAACAACTGACGTAATTAGAAGGTAAGAGTTGTGTTTTTTGGTTCAAATCAAGCATACTAAGATGTTAATTATGGAAAAAACCGAACACAGTTCATAAAATCTGGAAAAAAGCATAAGAAACAATGTTGTGTGCATCAAAGCGCATTATGCGATGAGCGCATTATGCGATGAGCGCATTATGCGATGAGCGCATTATGTGAAATGTGCGCAATATTCTCGCATCACGTAAACGCCTCGCATCAGCTGTTGTGATGCGCTCTCATTAGCGCATCGGGCGCATCACGCATTATGATAATGCGCGCATTTTAAAACCATCAGCGAGAAATCAGATGAACCATACAGATCTACTAGAACATGCGGTTATCAAAACATTAAACACCCGTAAACAAAATTCAACAAAGAAGCGAAACCTTGGAGAAAAGAGTGTTGAGGCAATGAACTTTTTGACGTTCTTCAACAAAAGCATAAAACTGGGTTATTCCCTTGAGTGTAAGCTCATCCATGAGGTTAATAACATACGGTTTCTGAAGATATCTATCCTTAAAATCCTTAACTGTCACAGGAAACGTTGCTGAAAACATCAAAATTTGACGATTCCTAGGCATACAGTGAATCAGTTGCTCTACTGACGGCTGGAACTCAGGTGACAATAGTTTATCAGCCTGAAAAAAAGCAATAAATATAAAATTAGTTTCATGATCACAGATTCAGAATTTATCATAACAAACATATAATAAAAAAGGAAACGAGTGACGATTAACAATGTAATTAAGTTGCACCTCATCCATGACGAGCATTGCGCAATCTTTCAATGCACAGATCCCCTTTTTTGCAAGATCTAATATTCTTCCAGGTGTACCAACAAGTAAATGAACTGGTTGATATAAACGCATGATATCATCTTTTAAGCTGGTCCCACCGGTGGTTACCATGACTTGAATGTTTAGATGTTTTCCAAGTTCTTTACAAACTTGTGACGTCTGAAGAGCCAACTCCCGAGTTGGAACAAGTATAACAACTGCAAAATGAAGAACTCCACATCAATTTATGATGAAATTTATGTACATCGTACTTCATAACAAATCAAATACCAAAAACTACAGGATAGTTTGAATTTACAACCTTGAATGACATTTTTCTCTTGATCGATTTTTTCTAAAGCAGGAATGCAGAAGGCGGCGGTCTTCCCTGTGCCGTTTTTAGCTCTTGCTAGAATATCACTTCCTGTAAGAGCAATGGGGATGCTTTCCTCTTGAATTGGAGATGGTCTTTCGAAACCCTTTTCGTATATCCCCATAAGTAACTCACGCTTGAGAAAGTAGTCTTCAAATTCATTTCCTTTTGTGGCTGTCACATCCTGAAATAATAGAAAATTAAAAACAAACCGACCTATATTCTCAAGACACGATAGAACATGCACAAAAAACATACTTCCGCTGAAAACTTTCATATCAATATACGAAGTGAGGCATCCGAAATCAGAACTAAAAGAAAATATATAACACAAACAAACATACTTCTGTCCTGTATCGCGTGTCAGCTGGTGGGAGCCTCAACTGTGCCTTCCAATCTTGGGAACTAAAATAACAAAAATGATTAGACTTTCACTTAAGTCACCGAAAGCCAACAAACACACTTTTAACATCGAATCACCCATTCGCAAAAATGCAAAAAAAAAAATGCAAATCATATACAACATCAAGATAAATAAACCACCTTAAAATGCAAACAAAAGCCATTAAACAAGACTCCCACATAGAATTACAGCACCTAATACCTAAATAACAGATGCCCTATAAGATAATAAGTATAGGCCATACATCCAATTATTACCCTTTACAAATAAGATAATATAGTCATATGTTAAATGGGCCAAAAGTTAACAATCAAATTATTTACTGTACTAAAACAAGTGAATTAAGCTTAATAATACTTATACATACAAACATATAACATAATGTACCTAGAATCAGTAGCATCCGACTGTACAGTCTTTTCGACTTCATCGACCGCATTCGAATCATTCCCCACAGGGTTTCTCCTCAGCCACTGTTGCTGCTGCTGCTGCTGTTGAAACTGCTGCTGATGCACTGGATTCCTTTGTGCATACTGTTGTTGTTGGTAATTCTTCTGCTGTTGGAAATTAGGGTTAGGGTTTCCATAATTTCCACCACCACCACCGCCGCCGCCACCACCGCCGCCGCCGCCCCGACCAATACCCGGCGGATACCTTCCCCCTCCTCCTCCACGTGCGTAATTACTGTTCATCTTGAACTGTGTACCGAAAAATCTACCGAAACCCTAACTAAAAAACTAATCAATAAACTAACAGCCGATCTGAAACCCTAATTGTGAACCGAGGAAAATTGATGAATATTTACACAACAATCGCTTGAAATTGGGCTTTTGGTGATGAATTAAAAGCAAAAACGTTGGCGTAAAAAAAAAATATAAGCCAATGTTATGCGATTAGAGATTGATTGAAGAAGAAAATGAGTAAAGATCTGAAGAACTCAAGGAGAGAAGTAGAACGCACCGATCGGTTTTTGACAGGAACAGAAATGGGGATGGATGGGGATGGGGGCTTTCTTTTCTATTTAGGGCTTTGGATTGGAAATCCAGTTTTGGTTATCATATCATGTTTTTTTATTTTGTTATTTTTTGTTTATGGATGATGACACATGCTTATATTAGTTGTGTTTGGTTAGGGGGTTGACGGATTGAATTAGTAAACGTGAATACGATATGTAACGAGGCACTTAAAATCGTATTGTGTTAGGAATTGTCACATGTAAATTTACGACACGTAACGAGGGTACAAGTGTGTAACTTATTACTATAAGATTGAGCGGTGTTGTGGCGTGGAGGAAGGGTGTTTCCCAAGCCTAAAGGCAAAACTTTCAACGGTTTTGCCCCCCTCTCTCTCCCTCATTTGACCTTACCTCTTGCATTTCACCACTTTTTTTTGGGAAATAGCCAAAATAGCCAAGACTTGGTCAAAGTTTCAAAAATAGCCAATTCAAATGGCTCTTTAAGACTTTTCCTCAAACCTGAAACGTCTCAACCAGCAACCAATCCATGAAAGCCACGTGTCCACACAAAAAAAACGTGCACATGATGATGACAGTCTTGGGAAATACCATTTAACTTTTACCTCTCTCTTTTTCTCTTGTCAGTGATCCCACTCTTAAGACGTTTCCACCCACCCCTCCCATTTCTCTCTCTACAACCCAGTTTTTTGCCGTCAACACCTTCAACATCATCATCACCGATTCATCATCTTCATCACGTCGATTCATCATCATCATCGATTATCATCGGAAAACAAAAGAAAAAAAAAAAAGAAATTTTAACAAAAAACTAATAGATCTGCCGATCTGAAATAGAGATGAGTGGATGTGTATTTACCAGATTGAAACTCGGGTTACGGCTGCCGGAGTCGTCGCCGGCGAGGGGCGTCGGCCCTCCTTCTCTCCCTCGTCGTTCTATCTATCTTGCCTCTCTCTCCCTCTCTCGTTCGTTCACCGCCGGGGCTCACCATCGTCGCCTCCCACGGCGGCGCCGCCTTTCCGACGAGCATTGGCGGAGAACAACCACCCTCATCTCTCTGTTTCAAGACCTGAGCTACGATGGTGGTGACTGGTCTTAGGGTTTCAGCTGATGCAAACGACAATGGTGGTGGCTAATCTTGAATTTGTGAAGATGGGGATGAACCGGTGGGGGCGGTAGTTGTGATGAAGGTATTAATAGTGATTAATGGCAGGTGGGGTGGTGATGGATGTATATGGTGGTGGTAGGTGGAAGAGAGAAATGAAAGAGATCTGTGGAACTTGGGAAACGTCTCAGCAGTAAAAATTCATTAAAAATATTTGGGAAACGTCTCTGCTTGGGAAACGTCTCAGCAGGGGTTTTTGCAGAGTTCTGAAATGTCTCTGCTGTTTCCAAAGTTCTGAAACGTCTCAGCATCACTTGTGGACACGTGGCTTTCGGTGGGTGGCTATTCTTTGAGACGTTTCAGGCTTGAGGAAAAGTCTTATGGAGCCGTTTGAATTGGCTATTCTTGAAACTTGGGAAAAGTGTTGGCTATTTTGGCTATTTTCCCTTTTTTGTGTTTTGGAGGGCAAAACTCCCAAAGTTAAGGTGGCGCCTACATAGGAGCTTTGCCCTTACCTACCACACCATGTAGTCTAAGAAGTGAGTTTTCACTATGTTGTTTAAATGTATTTATACATTGATTGAATAGGAGTTGGAACATGTAATATTCTTTCACCCATGTTTTTAGCAAGAACATAATTCATTTCACCCTTTCATGAACTCGCACTATAACCTAAATAAGTGTGTAAAGCCCTTGTCTCCAACTATGTTATGAAAACGTTGTTGTGAACCACCATACAACTCATGCCTTCTTGTGACTTCCAACAAGCACCTTCATTAGAACGTCAACTAAAAGAATGTGTCTAATCTAAAAATAAGATAACGTGTATGTTTTGGCGGACGCTTAATAAGAAGCAATCAACGATACTGGAAGTTTAGATGATCATTTAAGTTACATACCTTAAACATTTCCAATGAGTTTGTTGTTTTTTGTTTACTCTTCTCTCTTGTGTTAGTCATTGTTGTAAAAGTCAATATTATAAAATCCAGTTTTTAAAGTTGAAGAAACACAAGTCTAACCTGCAGGGGTTATCCAAATGATCAACCAATGAGAGGGTTATCTCATCTTCGCAAGCTCCGATTATGAGATGATTCTTACAAAACTAGCTACACCATGAGCTCGTTACGGGAATGAGAGGTGGAGGCTGTAACACTCTAGTTATTATTTTAAAGGTTTTCGTATAAATTACGAATACAGACATGTATTTAGTGTTAAGTATCCTTAGGAAATTCCGAGTAAATTAAAACTTTTACAATTCATAAGCTATTCTACGAACGTGATTGGGTTCATCGTTAAAATTTACAACAAGGCAATGTGCGGAAGCATGAATCTTTATTTTGTTCGGTTCTTCAGTTTGATCGTCTTCCGGCATCCCATAGTGTACCTACATTTCATAAACATGAAATGCTTAGTCATACAGGGTTTTAAACGTGTCTAAACGGGTCCGAGAAACAATTGATAACAAAACAACAATTTCAACCTAACCTCCACCGTAAATTACGGTGGCACCGTAATTTACGGTGGCCACTGGTTTTACAGTGCCCCTACCGTAAACCAGTAGGGGGCTACCGTAAGACTTTTCATCTCCACCGTAAATTACGGTGGCACCGTAATTTACGGTGGACTCTGCATCCAGCTTTTCCAATTTGCCGTAATTTTGACCCATTCATGTTTTTATCAAACGAAACATGTTTGTTTGATCCTTATTCTCACGGTAATCATAATTTCAATAATTCATATCATATTAGGTTCAAATCACGGGTTCCTTACGTATCTTAAACCCGTTTACGCTCATATGCATATTTTGACCCGTTAAGGGTGTTTATGCATATGTTGATCATGAAACGCTCTCATTCATTTCTAGCATTAACATACAACATTTCTTATCAAGTGATCTTCCACCACAAACTTATTTGTGGTGGACATAAGGGGGAAATCTATATAATCCGAGTTTTTCTCGTCGGATTACTAAATTCACGACAAAGACTCGTATGGAGTCATTTGACCAAAGGTTTACATCCTTTGCGACTTAATACTTATTTCAATTACTTACTTGATCGTAAAACTCGTTTCAAAACTACCTTTAAAGGTAGTTTGTCCAATTTAGCTTATAAGGGCGTTTTAGTCCGTTTAGCCAATCATTTACGATGAAGGACTTTTGGAAGTATATTCGACCCGCAATCCCTCTTTTAACTTATGATTTTGTTTGAAAAGTCATTAAGCTTCCCAACGCAATGTTCACTATATTAAACATTCGGTTTACTTATCAAGAAACCAAATGTTTATTTTGACTTCTATTAGCACTCGTTGAACCACATATTCTAAATGAGTGTTACCCTTTTTCACATACCTGGCGCGGATCAATATATCAACCCGTTTTTAATACCTTGCTTTTATAACCGCTAATCCATGGCGTTGCTAATACCCATTTCACATTTACTCCTGAAATAATATAACTCGACAATAATCATTAGTCGTTATTGTCAAGAGGTGATATCTTCACCTTTTGACCCGTTTGGTCTAAGTGACCGGTTAGGTTGACGAGATGGCATTTATTACCAACTCATCTATACGACTCGCCCCGGTTTACACCGTGCGGTCATTTCACCTATTGACCGTTCCCTAACGCTTTTTAGCCTATCATAGCTTACGTCATACGGTGCCTTTCAAAATCAATAGTTATGGTCAACGCGTGACCAATTTACCGTTTTACCCTTATTGTTTGTTTTAGTTTACCCTATAAGGCAACCATTCCAACGTTTCATTTTCCATTTGTCATAAATAATCTAATTACTGATTTTAAGTCTTTTCTAATCCATCAGCATGGTTTCTTGTCATGCTTATCTAACTTGTTCCGTGCGTCTACACGCCGGAACATCATACCGCAATTATGTATTTATCTTATTCGTAACTAATACGATAAGAGAATATTCTAAAAATACAAGACTAGTGTAAGCCATACTTACCTCGCACCCGAATACACTTTTTCTTCTCGTGCTTGATTCGTTTGACCGCTTCTTTCCCAAGCCTCCACCTAGCTTGTAGAGAGTGTCAAACTATTATTATAATCCGTAAGATGATTAGATTAGTCATCTTTACTTATGACTATTTCATTTTACGGATTTCATGCCAAAACTACTATTCGATATCATCATTGGTTAATTTGACTTTTAGGAGTCAACTACCCTTAATTATCCAATAGGCATAATTAAGTTAAATCATCGTTATGATTAGAATCCGTTTTAACCCATATTTCACGTAATTAGTCAAACTAGCCAATTACGCATTTCTTTCATAAAATCCTCTTTTCAATATTCATTCGGGCATTTTAACAAACACCTTGTAGGCGAGATTTACAAGCATATTTTCTCTAATCATGTTCATCATTTTAACCAAGTTTTAGTATCAAAATCATGCCTCTATGTCTAGTGTACATGAACTACACCTAGAACTAGCATCACAACATCAAGATTCATCCATTTAGCATCTTAATTCGAGTGTTCACCATATTTCTACAAAACCCATTTAACACATGATAGGGTAATTATCAAATCCCTAGTTTGGGCCTCAATTCATCAAGTTTTCAACTAGGGTTTGTTTCTAAACGAAGATTTCATCACAATAACACTCATAGATTCAATATTCATTCTAGAATTTCGATTATGATTGTTCATCATAATCTCAAAGTATCACCAAATCATAAAATTCGACATACCTTGTGATCCCCACGACTAGGTGATCATTATATGTGTTCATGCATCGATTTGGGTCTTGATTTGAGCTTCAATTTGTTGAGATTGTTGGAGCTAGGGTTTGGAGCTCTTGCTCCTTCTCCTGGACTACTTCACGCACGCACACACACATCTAGTGTGTGTGTTGTGTTATATTTTTAAGTTATAATTCCATTTTCAAGTTACCCGGCTTTGGTCCCTCATGTTTGGTTAGTTATTAATTAGGTCACAACCTAATTATTTTCAATAATATTCCCACTTATTAACTAGGTTTAATATTCCTAGTTAACTTAACGGGTTCGGGAAGTCATAACCCGTTTTTATTTTAAGTCCCGTTACTCTGACTTTTACAAATTTCATTTCATTAAAAGCTTTTATTCACTTCTTATTTAATATTAGGATTAATTATTTAAAATCCTAATATTTACCGGGTAAGTTTTACCGCTAACGGTATTTTACCCGTCTTTTAGTGCTAACGGGGTTTGATTACCAAACCCGTTTTCAGGGTGTTACAAGTCTACCCCCCTTAAAGAGGTTTCGTCCTCGAAACTTTTTCTTACATAATTTATCGAGTTTAACTCCATGCATTTGTTCTCGATAATCAATTAAGCATTTCTCCTATCTTAACCGATTGTTAGTATTACCAGAAAAGTATGGTAATACTCTTTTGGTTATTAATCATCTATGTATCTTACATGACATAATGCGACTGGGAATAACGTAATCTCGTTATTTCCACTACTTTAATTAACTTAGCGATATTCCTTGCTTTCATATCCTATCGAATTCTTTGTGAATCTGTTACTTTGACCCGTTTAAAGGTCTTTAGTGAAATATTTCACTTTTAGCAACAAATTCCTTTGTTTTCAAATTTATCTATTCGGTTCAGCTATACCGATCCCACCGTTTTCGAGCAACCCAAATTTCTTGACTTGAATTGTTGACCTTAACTGGTCTCTCTAACTAGACTTATTTGTCCAGTTCCTTTTTACCGCTTGCTTGATCATATTGTGATTCTACTTCACATTACATTTCTTGACCGTGATTGTGTTACATCATGTTTAATTTATATCAACCTTTCATTTTTGAGAATATCACCTTTCGAATATATCATCTTGCGCCTATCAGTGTCAAGACTTGTATCTTTCATGCTTACTATTTAAATTCCTATCAGACTTTATGTTTGTAAGAACATTATTTCTTACTAAAACCAAAGTTTTAGTTTTAGGATCTTTTCTTTATCTTGTGTCAATCATCCATACCGGGATATTGACAGTCCGTAATTTAATCCTTTACAGTCTTAGTTTTTATGCGGGGATTCTTAACTGATTTCCTTGCTTTATTCCATCTAACCCGTAGGTTTATCACTTAGCCTTATGGGCTATTTTTTTTTTTTTTGATTAGACATTCACCTCTTTAAGGCGAAGTCCTTATAACTTCTTTCCAATCATGACCCGTGGGTCGTTTTGGCCCCGTAGACCTTTTGCTCTAATTAATACCTCGTAGGTTATGATGATCCCGTAGATCATCTTTTATTCGAGTCTTCCTTCAAATGTGTATACATTTATATACGCATACGGCGTTAAGGCACCATGTTTTTGCTTAACATCATTTATTATCGTTTTGATATTATCTTTGACCTTGACCGTAGTCTAAGGCTACATTCGTTTCTTTTCGGGCACATTTTCCGACTTTATGATTTCTCATGTCATTTATGCGTCGGTTTATCTTATGCTCACCATTATCCAGTTTACATACATTCGTGTTTGATTATGTCCCATTGCCGGGCTCATTATTCTCTTGCATTTAACACTACCTTTATCTGGCTAGTGCTCATTTGTGCCATTCGGCGTTATATTGCATTCAACATGTTTGACCTATTAATGTGAAATCCATCACTTATAAACAATCAACTTTATTCTTTATTCGACCCATTCGACTTCGAATAGTTGAACATATTTACTCACAATTTCTATATACGAGATTTTATAGTCATAACTCGTAATCCACGTTACTTTGATCTTTCAACCCGCGTTCACGTCTCTTGGTTTACGCATGTGTTTAATTCTTACCCATCCACCGGGTGTTTTACCGAAATTGTTATTATTGCAACCCTCCCGGTATGCATTAAGACCTCGCTTCGGTTTTTATATTCTGACTTTATCTTTAAGTTCGACGTTTTACAAAAATGACCCGTTAAGGAACATATTTGCATTTTCCGGGTTCGAGTGTAAGTACACCCCCTCCCAATGCATATCTAACTCATCTTACATGTTTACATTCTCCGGGTTCGAGTGTAAGTATCACTCCCTCCCAATATTTGTCTAAATCGTTTTACATGCTTGATGTTTTCTGGGTTCGAGTGTAAGTACACTCCCTCCCAATACTTGTCTAAATCATTTTACATGCTTGATGTTTTCTGGGTTCGAGTGTAAGTACACTCCCTCCCAATACTTGTCTAAATCATTTTACATGCTTGATGTTTTCTGGGTTCGAGTGTAAGTACACTCCCTCCCAATACTTGTCTAAATCATTTTACGTGCTTGTTTGTCCCTTCACCCGGGCTCATTATCCTAATGTAATACGCTCCCGTCACTTGGTTGTGCGTTTACATTATTATCAAATATTTTGCTTATCTGATTCATTTGGGTACTTTTCAATTAGTCCCATTCACCCTGCCCTTACTACATCGGATGTAAACGTGTCCGCCATAAGAAGTTCATGGTATCATATGCCGCTACTTACTTGGCCAGAGTAAGCGATTAACACATGACACGCATGACCTTTTTACAGTTTTCACATCACGCCCTATGTAAGTAATACCTCTATCTGTTTTTCTTGGAAACAATATCCCGGATAGGTTTTCTATTCAGGTCTTTCCAAGTTTTCAATCTACATATGCAACTTTCAATCTCTACATATCTGTTGCATATTACTATTTATGCAATGATTTAAAACGTGCACCTGATAATGCTTGCCCTAACGGGCTTCTCTTGCCATTAGCCTTGTTCGCGGTCGTTACGCGATTTAGTCCTTGATGGGCATGTTCCTCTTGTCATGCCTCGGACTGTTCCTCTATCACATCTTGCATTTGTTTAACCTTTGCCATCTTTAAATGTAAGTGTCCTTCAATCAAGACATTCACAAAGTTAGTAATGTCAACTTTACTAAATGCCCGTATCATAGTACAAGGCTTTTGTACTATATGTGTCAACGCACGAAATGTTGTTAACCATATCTATCATTTAATTTGGGGTAACGTGTATTTCACGATAACCCTATGTGTTGTTTACAACACTTTAATACGCTAAACGATTAACATACATACACTTACCGGATTTGCGATCAAGCCTCGAACCGAACACACCTTACTCTTTAACCATGAGCTCTGATTACCAACTTGTAACACTCTAGTTATTATTTTAAAGGTTTTCGTATAAATTACGAATACAGACATGTATTTAGTGTTATGTATCCTTAGGAAATTCCGAGTAAATTAAAACTTTTACAATTCATAAGCTATTCTACGAACGTGATTGGGTTCGTCGTTAAAATTTACAACAAGGCAATGTGCGGAAGCATGAGTCTTTATTTTGTTCGGTTCTTCAGTTTGATCGTCTTCCGGCATCCCATAGTGTACCTACATTTCATAAACATGAAATGCTTAGTCATACAGGGTTTTAAACGTGTCTAAACGGGTCCGAGAAACAATTGATAACAAAACAACAATTTCAACCTAACCTCCACCGTAAATTACGGTGGCACCGTAATTTACGGTGGCCACTGGTTTTACATTGCCCCTACCGTAAACCAGTAGGGGGCTACCGTAAGACTTTTCATCTCCACCGTAAATTACGGTGGCACCGTAATTTACGGTGGACTCTGCATCCAGCTTTTCCAATTTGCCGTAATTTTGACCCATTCATGTTTTTATCAAACGAAACATGTTTGTTTGATCCTTATTCTCACGGTAATCATAATTTCAATAATTCCTATCATATTAGGTTCAAATCACGGGTTCCTTACGTATCTTAAACCCGTTTACGCTCATATGCATATTTTGACCCGTTAAGGGTGTTTATGCATATGTTGATCATGAAACGCTCTCATTCATTTCTAGCATTAACATACAACATTTCTTATCAAGTGATCTTCCACCACAAACTTATTTGTGGTGGACTTAAGGGGGAAATCTATATAATCCGAGTTTTTCTCGTCGGATTACTAAATTCACGACAAAGACTCGTATGGAGTCATTTGACCAAAGGTTTACATCCTTTGCGACTTAATACTTATTTCAATTACTTACTTGATCGTAAAACTCGTTTCAAAACTACCTTTAAAGGTAGTTTGTCCAATTTAGCTTATAAGGGCGTTTTAGTCCGTTTAGCCAATCATTTACGATGAAGGACTTTTGGAAGTATATTCGACCCGCAATCCCTCTTTTAACTTATGATTTTGTTTGAAAAGTCATTAAGCTTCCCAACGCAATGTTCACTATATTAAACATTCGGTTTACTTATCAAGAAACCAAATGTTTATTTTGACTTCTATTAGCACTCGTTGAACCACATATTCTAAATGAGTGTTACCCTTTTTCACATACCTGGCGCGGATCAATATATCAACCCGTTTTTAATACCTTGCTTTTATAACCGCTAATCCATGGCGTTGCTAATACCCATTTCACATTTACTCCTGAAATAATATAACTCGACAATAATCATTAGTCGTTATTGTCAAGAGGTGATATCTTCACCTTTTGACCCGTTTGGTCTAAGTGACCGGTTAGGTTGACGAGATGGCATTTATTACCAACTCATCTATACGACTCGCCCCGGTTTACACCGTGCGGTCATTTCACCTATTGACCGTTCCCTAACGCTTTTTAGCCTATCATAGCTTACGTCATACGGTGCCTTTCAAAATCAATAGTTATGGTCAACGCGTGACCAATTTACCGTTTTACCCTTATTGTTTGTTTTAGTTTACCCTATAAGGCAACCATTCCAACGTTTCATTTTCCATTTGTCATAAATAATCTAATTACTGATTTTAAGTCTTTTCTAATCCATCAGCATGGTTTCTTGTCATGCTTATCTAACTTGTTCCGTGCGTCTACACGCCGGAACATCATACCGCAATTATGTATTTATCTTATTCGTAACTAATACGATAAGAGAATATTCTAAAAATACAAGACTAGTGTAAGCCATACTTACCTCGCACCCGAATACACTTTTTCTTCTCGTGCTTGATTCGTTTGACCGCTTCTTTCCCAAGCCTCCACCTAGCTTGTAGAGAGTGTCAAACTATTATTATAATCCGTAAGATGATTAGATTAGTCATCTTTACTTATGACTATTTCATTTTACGGATTTCATGCCAAAACTACTATTCGATATCATCATTGGTTAATTTGACTTTTAGGAGTCAACTACCCTTAATTATCCAATAGGCATAATTAAGTTAAATCATCGTTATGATTAGAATCCGTTTTAACCCATATTTCACGTAATTAGTCAAACTAGCCAATTACGCATTTCTTTCATAAAATCCTCTTTTCAATATTCATTCGGGCATTTTAACAAACACCTTGTAGGCGAGATTTACAAGCATATTTTCTCTAATCATGTTCATCATTTTAACCAAGTTTTAGTATCAAAATCATGCCTCTATGTCTAGTGTACATGAACTACACCTAGAACTAGCATCACAACATCAAGGTTCATCCATTTAGCATCTTAATTCGAGTGTTCACCATATTTCTACAAAACCCATTTAACACATGATAGGGTAATTATCAAATCCCTAGTTTGGGCCTCAATTCATCAAGTTTTCAACTAGGGTTTGTTTCTAAACGAAGATTTCATCACAATAACACTCATAGATTCAATATTCATTCTAGAATTTCGATTATGATTGTTCATCATAATCTCAAAGTATCACCAAATCATAAAATTCGACATACCTTGTGATCCCCACGACTAGGTGATCATTTATATGTGTTCATGCATCGATTTGGGTCTTGATTTGAGCTTCAATTTGTTGAGATTGTTGGAGCTAGGGTTTGGAGCTCTTGCTCCTTCTCCTGGACTACTTCACGCACGCACACACACATCTAGTGTGTGTGTTGTGTTATATTTTTAAGTTATAATTCCATTTTCAAGTTACCCGGCTTTGGTCCCTCGTGTTTGGTTAGTTATTAATTAGGTCACAACCTAATTATTTTCAATAATATTCCCACTTATTAACTAGGTTTAATATTCCTAGTTAACTTAACGGGTTCGGGAAGTCATAACCCGTTTTTATTTTAAGTCCCGTTACTCGGACTTTTACAAATTTCATTTCATTAAAAGCTTTTATTCACTTCTTATTTAATATTAGGATTAATTATTTAAAATCCTAATATTTACCGGGTAAGTTTTACCGCTAACGGTATTTTACCCGTCTTTTAGTGCTAACGGGGTTTGATTACCAAACCCGTTTTCGGGGTGTTACAGAGGCTCTTCTTGTAACCACCCTCAGGCGTGTGAATAAGTATCGTTTTTTTTTTCTAGAGAGAAGGAGAGTAAGTATAGAGGAGAGTAATGAGTGCAAAGAGCGTAAGATGCTTAAACCTTTGGAGAATTATGGTATTTATAGTCGAAACTCGAGGGGTAGAATCAGAGGTATGTGTTATTTGTTAAAAAAAGTGTTTCCTTGTGAGAAAAATCTTTTTCACAATTTTTTTCTTAAAACTTAAAATAAGATGAGAAGTTAGTTATTGCAATTAGCCTATTATAATGTTTACTACAAACTGATAATCAGGGTGTAAGGGGTGCATGCCTAATGAGATGGGGCAAATTTTCCACCCATCCAATCATAATATGCCATGTCATTTCCCATCTCATTCTCCCCCTTGTCGAAAAAACCTAGAGGGGTGGTTTCCCCCAAACCATTTAAAAAAACGGTAAATTACACATTTCGTCCTTTATGTTTGTAGCGGGTTGCAATGGATAGCCTTTAACTTCAATAATTACAGCCACAATCATTTATTTGGAAAACATGTTGCAGGTTTCATCAGTTACCCTAAACCCAATTAGAAAATTAAGTTAGTTCTGATCACATGCTTGGCACGTGAGGGCATTTAAGTCCATTCACCTACCAACTACCCCACCATATAAATTCCCCCTCTTCTCCCTCAAATCACTCATTAGGGTTTTTATCCAAACCTGCAACTCCCCTGCATTCTTTCTCACTCTCTATCTATCTATCTCTCTCTCTCTCTCTCTCTCTCTCTCTCTCTTTATCTCTCTCTCTCTATCTATCTCTCTCTCTCTATCTCTCTCTCTCTCTCTCTCTCTCTCTCTCTCTCTCCAGATAAAGCATGCCACCTTCCCATCGACCGACTTCTAAAACCATTAGTCGCCCACTTCCTTCACACTTTGCCTTGATAAATGACAAAAGGTCCTGAAGCTGCTGCAAATCCGCCAACTCCACATGTGACAATCAACTTTTCTTCCACATCAGATCCCAGCCCACGCCCGTCATTTTGGAGAACCTCACGAAGTTCTCGATTGCGTTGTTACTCTTTCAGAAGCCTACTGCTATTATGTTATCCCTTCGACGTCGACAACCGCTAGACAGAGGATCTTAGACATCTGTGACGAATGATCATGATCACGATCACAATCATCATTATTGTCACAGCCCCCGACCCCTCCCTGGGAGCAGGTGTTGCGAGCCAACCAGATGGTATCGGTGTTTATTAATTACGCAGCGGAATTTTTTTTTCATCAGGATCATAGTTAGGAAATGATTTCAGAGTTTGTAAAACACCGAACTTTTAATATTAAACAAATGGGCTAAAACCCGTATTTCATTCAAATGTTTTTATGGGGATAAATCCAATTAAATAAAACATAAGTTTCTTCTTTTATTCAGGTATTTATAGCCACTTTATTTAAGCCTTCAGTGCTCCACAGCTGGCTTCTAGCAAATTACCTGAAACACGTTTTGAAAATATGTTATCAGTAATAAATACTGACGAGTTCATTCTATTTTTATAAAAATATATTGTTATACTTTTACAACAAGGTTTTTATATTTTTTTTATATTTACCCAAAAACTCAATCAGTATTTGTCACATAGTGGCAGTTCCGATGTGACGGTGGTCATATTACTCATTGGCTCACTTTCGTCCAAAAGTGAAGTTTATCAAGTAATAGATATATAGTATATCTTACAATTATAACGGTCACTAGACGATTCCTGTGACGGTGGTCAAATCACTATTGATCATTCTTTCAACTAGTGACTGGTGTCGTATCACTGTTGATCATTCTCTCAACTAGTGACTCGGGTCATATTACTGTTGATCATTCTCTCAACTAGTAATTGTGGTCATATCACTGTTGATCGTTCTTTCAACTAGTGACTCGGGTCATATTACTGTTGATCATCTTTCAACTAGTAATTGTGGTCATATCACTGTTGATCATTCTTTCAACTAGTGACTCGGGTCATATTACTGTTGATCATTCTCTCAACTAGTAATTGTGGTCATATCAATATTGATCATTCTCTCAACTAGTGACTCTGGATTTAGTAGTGTCCCATGACATTACTTTGTCAAATATATTTTCTATGGCACAAAATCAATTAGACCAGAAAATGAAATATATCACTTTCTGTCAAATTAATAGCTATATTTTATCAAATATAATATATTAATTAAATAATTATGAGATTATTATTTAATATATTAACGTGACTAAGATTAAAAATATAATCTTAGCATAGTAGAATATATTATATTTGACATATTTTATTATGGTATACATTTATTAACTAAACATTATTTGTTAATAGTAATTTAGGTTTATTAAATATATTTTCTTTAGGGATTTTTACATATTTCCCCCTCCTAAGCCTCCTTATTACATATTTCCCCAAATCATAAAATCAATTACATATTTCCCCTTTTTTTTAGAAATTACCCAATTACCCTCTTAATAACCCATGTGCGTAATTAGGTATCTGCGTATAACCCAAACCCTACACAATCAACAACATCAACCTTTTCTATTCCCACCAAAACATCGACGTTTCAGTTCTTGTTCATCTTCATCAGGTATGTTTCAATTTTTGTTCATCTTCATCAGTTCTTGTTCATCTTCATCGGGTATGTTTCTACCAAAACGCATATGATGTACACAGATGTTTTCACACTTTGTAAGGGGGAAAGAATCGAGCTTTGTAAGGGGAAAGAATCGAGCTTGACCCAGTTTCCGGTTCGATTCAGGTTTGACCCATTTCAAAGTATAGGCTTACAAACCGATTTCAACACAACGGTTAGTTCTGGTTCAAACCAGGTTCGGTTCCCAACCCGGTTTTCTTTTATCCACCTCTAACTTGGGGTTGTTAGTTTCCCATTATTCGTACTCCATACCACTTGGCGAAGGATCCTACGTTTGGTATCAGTTTCCTATTTTGACTTGGATTGGGGAGCTATGAGTAGTTTTATTTGAGTTTAGATTATGCTGCGAATGATGTGTTTCCGTATTCATTAGTGATTTGTTTCAGGTGTGATTCTAAAATTTATTGGGTTAATGCATGTCAGGTAAGTTAGCATTGGTGATAACTTGCAAGTAAATTTAACTAAATAAGTGAACCTATGTTCAGCAACGTAGATAGCCACATGAAATATGTGTTCATGTTCGTTCTTTTATTAAATAAATGAATATAAACAAACTTACCACGGAAAAGGTTTGTTTCGTTTGCTTGAATTCATTTCCCTGTTGACATTTGGTATAAACAAGAAATATTAAAATCTATCTAATAGAGAATACATTATCTAAAAGGTTCCTTTGTCTGTTAAACGATCATACCATCCATAGATATAGATACAGATACAAAGTCAATCATACGGATTTCACCTTATTCCCAACCATCTATCAAGATTTCATATAAGATTTCATATTAGAATGGGGAAATATGTAAATATTCATTAAATAGTTCAATAAGGGTAAAATAGTCATAAATAAGAGTCATTTAAATGAAAAGGGGAAATATGTAATATATATGAGTTAGGGAGGGGAAATATGTAATTGATTTTTTGGTTTGGGGAAATATGTAATAAGGAGACTTAGGAGGGGAAAATATGTAAAAACCCTTTTTCTTTAATATAACTATATTAATAATGATTTATCTAATGTTTTGTCTTCTTTGAATCTTTTCAGAGATTCCATTCATAAAAATTGGTTAAAGTAAAGTTCTTTCCATGCCTCATTTGTGAATGTGTTCTTGAATTGGTTGACACAGTTTTACAAATTTTAACATATTCAACAACTAAGTGATATGTTATTTTTGTTTTTAGAAAATGAAATTATCGTCTCTTACAATTCATGTGGAAACATATTAAGAGCATAATCTTACATTTATAATATTTTTTTTAAACGACCAACGAAATAAAAGCCCGACTACCCAGGGTAATCTAATGGTAAAAGACGTCCCCATAAAGCTCTATCTTATATATACACCATTTAGATTTATTTCAATCATACATTAAATTTATTAGTAATGTAAAAATAATATTAGTTATAGATTATGGCTACTGGGGCACAATTCCCCCGTGCTTGTTGTCATACTACTATTGGCTAACTTTTTGCCCAATAGTAACGAGGGTTAAGTAATGTATAAAAACCCCACGTACCGGCAACTATTGCAGAATATAAAAACTTAATCACTGTAAGTATAACTGATAAACATTTAGGATTTTGGAAAGCATTTTTAAATATAATTGTATCACAAAAAGGTGATAAAACTGTGAGAAAAGAGAATGGAATCACCTTGTAACTAGAGGATTCAACTAGAAAGCCTCCTGGTATAAATCTTGGGTATAACTTCTGAGCTATTTTAAATATATATATATATATATATATATATATATATATATATATATATATATATATATATATATATATATATATATATATATATATATATATATGCACTTGAAGGGGTATGGTCCCAAAAAGCCGCGCAGACCTTCATCCAGGTCGTGCGCAGGACCATACTCCTTATGCATCAATATGCTTATAACCAACCTCGCGCGGGTAGCGTCATCATGCATTGACGGCGCGCGAGGTCCAAACAAGATAAAACAACACATTCAACACTTAGCATCCTGAACAGGAGCCTTCAACCACACACACCCTGCGCGGGCTAGTTACGTGTCCAGCAAAGGTCGCGCAGGGCTATGGCGCAGGGCCACTTCAGAAGGTACGAAGGTATAAGTGGCAGAAGAAAATAGCCAATCAGCGTTCTCCATGCAGTGCTTAATCGTGCTCCACGATCGTCTGACGTGCAGGAGACAGAGAGTACACAAGGACGCCTATGTGGCACCAATCACAGGGCAGAGACACCTGCCCCACGATCTCCACTTACCTGCTGATGGCAGAGGGACAACAAGGCCGACAACAGTGACACGTGGCTCCACTCATGGTGCGCCAGCAGCGGAGAACTTCTAGAAACCACTAACGGTCAACACCAGTGAGACAAGGAGCATATCCACCATGTTGTCGCCTTCCGGCCCAAGGCCCATCAGCCCACATCCTCTTACACCTCTCCGGCTATAAATAGAGACCTTAGCTCACAGGTTAAACATTCGATTCCCTCTACTCCCACTCTTTACACACTTTAATCTCCTCAAAGCAGATACTTATTCTCACGCCGGAGTCTGGTTAAGAGGGAAACCCCCATATTCCCCTCTTAACGAGCTAACGGTGTTTTGTTTTGCAGGATTAGCGGGTCATTAAGGAGCTCAGAAAGTTATAAGAAGATTAACCCTTATGGTAGAAACATAGACCAAACTAATCAACCCAGAAATTAGTTATGTGTTTCTTCATTGGCGCCCACCGTGGGGCTCGAACCCACGACCACAAGGTTAAGAGCCTTGCACTCTACCAACTGAGCTAGACGGGCCAAACTCCTGAAAGGTATCTCTCTGTTTCAAACCCCAAGGAGCTTGGTGAGGAGCACTACCGCGCGCCTCTTCGGTATAAGTCTTGTAGTAAATATCACTAAGGGTATCCTTTGGGCTGATGTTCTGTGGCATATATCCTCCAGCGCCACCCGAGCTCGCACCACCTGCAGCATGCGAACCCGATCCTCCAGTACTAGAAGTGACTTTAACGGAATGATGGGAGGCATCAAGTTGCGCAGTTTGGGTAGGTTTCTCAACCTCAGGTTGCTTCCTCTTCTCATGATGGGGTTGGTCAAGCCCCGTGATGCGAACAACCTCCGGACCCTGCGCCTTATCACTAGCAGTGGCAGCAGCGGTCCCGGTATTCTTTGGATCAGCTCCGACAGGCGTTTCAACAGTTTTTTCCTTTGTTTTCTCCTTCTCTCTACTTCTCAACAGCCTTGTCAACAGGTTTTTTAGCAGCTTTCTCCTTCTTAGACTCTACCACAGCAGTCTTGAAGGGTTTGATGGTAACCTTGGGCCTCTTCTGCACCGGTTCCTTAGGATCTATAATAACAACACCCTTCTTTTCAGGGGTCTTCTTTTTGGCCTCTGCAAAAATAAAGTATTATATAGACAGAAAGGCAAAGAAAGCAGGGTAGCAAAGAAACTAACCAGGAGAAAATCTATACAGAGAGCGCAAGTTGCTCTGCTTCCCGATCAAGGGAACCCCTCCAGCCTTCGAGGCAACAGACACACCGGCTGTGGTCTCAGTTCTACTTCTTTTCCTGCTTACCAACTTGGCAGCAGGCTCCTCTTCCTCTTCTTCTTCCTCTTCATCATGCGCGATAGAAGACGGAGTAGCTCCAGCATCTGGGTTGCGAGAACCCGCGCTCCCTGAGCTTCTTGAGCCAGCAGCTCCGGTCTTCTTCTCGCCTATACGCGATAAACCTTCAAATGAGTCACTGATAATAATGTAACCTTCCAAGTTACTTTGACGAAGGTGGAGAGTACCTTTGTCAGCAACACCAGCGGTTACGCGGCTACTTCCGCCCTTCTTGCTGGTCATCTCGGCGTCTAAGGTGATAACCTTCTTCCATTTGGAAGGTTTCATCTTCTTCTCTTCTGGGTCAATCCCCAAGTCGCGCAACACACCTGCAAAGATGTTAGACCAGGAACTTAGCTCTCCATTGGAAGACCCCACAGACTCCTCGCTGGAAAGATAGACAATCTCTTTCCCAGCAGAAGTCAAAGCGCGCAAGGGACGAGGGTTAGGTATATGTGCACCTTCAGTAGCAGAGGGCGGATTGGAAAAAGCTCCAGCAACTGGATACATGAAGTGGCCTTTAATCTCGTCATACCAATACTGTTCCCCTGCTCCCAGCGGGCGCACACCCATGGACCCTCCAAATGTGGGGAAAGCAGCTTGATAAAGGCACACCTCTACATTCAAAATTCAGCAAGTTGAGTGCTATGAAGTTAAAACAAAAATAGTAAAGGAAACAACTAACCTCTATCTTGGAATTTCAAAACCGGAACTTCCTCGTTCTCTGGCGGCCATTGATCACTCATTCGCGCCGCAACCAGGACATTTTCACCAAATACTCAATTAGGTGTGGCGGTCAGCTTCACGTACCAGTCATCCTTCTTAGGTATCGCCAATTCTTCCTTCTCAATCACGTCTGGCGCACGGAAGGTCATAGCGATCGTGATGACTTCCTCTCGAATGAAGAAAAATTTTTGTTTCCAGTCGTGGAAGCTTTTGGGTGGGTTCAAGAGTATCTTCTTGGCAGACCCTCGGTTGCCAAAAGAATAGAAGCCCATGTTCCGGATCAGCTGGTAGAACGCCTTAAACCTTTCAACCGTCGGCTCGACATCATAAGATCGACATAAAAATTCGAAGTATCGAACTCTCACCATTCCTGGTGGACTCATCTGAGAAATGTGAAACCCATAATACTGAAGTACATGGGCCATAAACTCTGTCGCCGGCAACCGAAAATTACCTTGAAGGAAGAAGTCCTCGAAAAGCGTGATGTATCCCGTCGGTGCATCAGCAGCAGTCTGGTTTTGACCGGGATATCTGGCATCCCATTCCGGTGGGAATCGGAATCCTTGTGTTATCTGTTCAAACAACCCTAGATCCCACTTCAGGACGCGAAGTGGACCTTCTTCTCCGGGATTTTCTTCTTGATGTTCTTCAGCCATCAATATTAAAGAGAAATTTCGAATATGCAGGAAAAATTGAAGATTCGATGAAGATCTTGAAGATCTGCTACTGAGTTTGAAGATATAAAGAAGAGGTAGAGAGAAATAGCAACAGTAAGAGAAAGAATGATCTCTCCTCTCATCTCCAAGAATATTTATACTCACCGCATTTAATGCGATGAGTAGACGTGCCGAATTCACCGCGCGCGTACCTAATCAGCGATTGCCACGTTGATCGCAAATCCCGGGCTGACGATTACCACGCGCGCGTGGACCTCACTCTCCTGACGGAAAGCCGAACCGTCAGAGACAACTTGATGACGGCCGTGTCAGCAGTCAACTCAAACGTCGCCATCAACGACATTTAAACCAACCCGTCATAATTCAAAATCCAAAGGTTTTCTGCCCAAATTTACTACAAACTTCATGCAGAAGTCAGTCAGGTTGCGCGGTGTTAAGGTTACACAACAAACCTGCGCGCTTACATTCAGAAGCAAAGAATCACCAACAGCCAGGCATAGTAGTTGCGCCGTAGCAAATGTCAAACATTTATACACGCGCATCTATAATACACAAAGCAAGCATTTTTAGCACTTTTTCTAAGTCCAGAGATCCAACCACTTGCCTTGCGCATGGTGTAGCACTGGACTGGGGGGACTTGAAGGGGTATGGTCCCAAAAAGCCGCGCAGACCTTCATCCAGGTCGCGCGCAGGACCATACTCCTTATGCATCAATATGCTTATAACCAACCTCGTGCGGGTAGCGTCATCATGCATTGACAGCGCGCGAGGTCCAAACAAGATAAAACAACACATTCAACACTTAGCATCCTGAACAGGAGCCTTCAACCACACACACCCTGCGCAGGCTAGTTATGTGTCCAGCAAAGGTCGCGCAGGGCTATGGCGCAGGGCCACTTCAGAAGGTACGAAGGTACAAGTGGCAGAAGAAAAGAGCCAATTACCGTTCTCCATGCAGTGCTTAATCGTGCTCCACGATCGTCTGACGTGCAGGAGACAAAGAGTACACAAGGAAGCCTATATGGCACCAATCACAGGGCAGAGACACATGCCCCACGATCTCCACTTACCTGCTGATGGCAGAGGGATAACAAGGCCGAACAGTGACACATGGCTCCACTCATGGTGCGCCGGCAACAGAGAGCTTCTAGAAACCACTAACGGTCGACACCAGTGAGACAAGGAGCATATCCACCATGTTGTCGCATTCCGGCCCAAGGCCCATCAGCCTACGTCCTCTTACACCTCTCCGGCTATAAATAGAGACCTTAGCTCACAGGTTAAACTTTCTATTCCCTCTACTCCCACTCTTTACACACTTTAATCTCCTCAAAGCAGATACTTATTCTCACGCCGGAGTCTGGTTAAGAGGGAAACCCCCATATTCCCCTCTTAACGAGCTAACGGTGTTCTGTTTTGCAGGATTAGCGGGTCATTAAGGAGCTCAGAAAGTTATAAGAAGATTAACCCTTATGGTAGAAACATAGACCAAACTAATTAACCCAGAAATTAGTTACGTGTTTCTTCAGCACTCGTGTTAAGTATAGTAACCCTAATTCAACCTTATCCCTATGTCACGAGATAGAACCCCAACGAACTTAGTCAGGCAGAGCCTTGACATGCGTTATTGGGCTCCAGATCAATCGGAAAGGGTATCAGTGATCGAGAGTTAAAACACTTAAAACGGGGCAGAGTTTTAGATTGAAATATTAAAGAAAAAATTTAGAATTATAAAGTTTAGAGAGAGTTGGCTAGAGATGGCAGAAAACACTCTTAGCAAATGTTACATGTTGCCTATTTATAGCAATTTTCGAAACTTGATTTCCAAGTTGAAAGATTCTCTTTGTTTGTTGGCCTTACACGTATACATAATTCACTAAAGTCTTTTTTTAATTTATTATTATTTATCAAGTACACGTAACATACATGAATAGAATGTTGATTTTTAATTATTTTATTATTATTTATATATATTATAATTAATTCAGCTGCTTCACTTATTTGGCGCGTATAACTTCTAAAATATAACGTTTTATAAAACAATGAATATGTCATTAGAATGAGAATATTTGTGTCTACATTTTGAACCAAGTTTCATTAAAAACGGAGTAGGTTTAAATATAATGTATTTTTATAATTTAATTATTAAATGGTTACTAGGCTCGTCTAGATACTTCATATTTCTAACAGTCAACTTACCCGTAATCTAGCCGTTTCGTAATATAAGTTTTATATACTTTATTTTAATATAGAAAATAGAAATGTCACACATATATAAGCCAATTAATTAGTATAACATTCCAACCAATTATATATAAAACAGTTTTTTAAAACTATATGGGTTGAATAATTATTTTAAAAATAAAACTAGTTACTAGTGGTTAATAAATTTAAACAACCTATAACTCTTATATGAAAAAAAATGGATATGTTACAATTATGAACATGATTAGCAAGGTTAAACATCATCAAATCTGGTGATCTGATCATAACAACTTCAATTTATGTTACCTCACCGTCGATCTCATCCGCCGGAATCACGTTCGGTTCTGCGTTTTCGCTCGCGTCATCTCGTTTCGTCTCCGATCATGATTTGCAAATCTTGTTTCAAACTACACGTCAAAAACCACAAAAAAATGTGTGTGTGAGAGTGTATCTGTGAAATAGAGATAAGTAGAGAGAGAGAGAGACTGTGTAGAGAGAGAAAGGTGTAACACCCCGTGTTTCGGAAGTCAAAGTCAAAGTCAAGATTGAAGTCAAAGGAAGAAAAGATTGCTAATTGCAATCTGTCACTCCTTGCTCAATTCCTCTTTTGACTTCTTTGACTCGTAGTTAGTCTAATTAATTGTTTACGTTAGTTGTATTATGTGGAGTATCTATTAATAATCGAGGTTTATTTGATATTTATCGATGTTCATCACATGTTTTATCGCTTATCGCAATCACGCTCGCAACTCGAATTATGTGTTCTAGTTATTGTTTTACGTGTGTGTGCCTCTTATATGTTACTTGTGCATGTTGATTTATGTTTATGTTGTGGTGATTAATCGAAACGCTATCGTAATCGAATCGCAAACGCTAAACACAAGTTATTTAGGATGAGTATATGTTATATATAGTAGTTGGGATTAAAAGTAATTTGAATAGGAAACTCCATCGCATCGCAACGCTTAACATGCGAATCGAAATCGTAAAACTTATCGCGCCGCGCACCCCAATCGAGTGGCCAGCCGATTGACCTGCCACCCGATCGGGCTGCCATCCGATCGAGGTGCAACTCGATCGAGGTGCCACCCGACCAGGGCTGCCACCTCGATCGACCAGCTCCTTTCTCCCCTTTCCTTTTATGGAAACCCTATAAATACCCCTGTCAACATCACAAACTTACCTCACTCTCTCGTTCGACCAGCGCTTTTGCTCACCTTTTCTTCGATTTCTCGCGATTCCGATAAGATCTCATCCTAAATTTTTTACTTTCTTAATCTACACGCACTTCTACACCTTTCTATCTTTTGAATCTTAACATTCAACCGTGAAATCACTAAATTTGAGGTGTTCTAGGATGATGTCATCATGGTGTTCTTATGAACTTCATGTTTTGGCTCCAATCCACCAAGAACAACTTAGATCTAAACGATTTCCACACAAATAAACAAAGATCTTGCGTAGATCTGAACATATTCATGGTGAATAAGGATTGAAAGATGGTTTCTAACTTTCTTTCAACTCTTTTACACTCAATGCACTCAAAACCGTTGGAATCGGATCTCGTTCTGACCTCTACTCGTTCTTAGTGTTGCGATGGTTCAAGATCTAGATTCTATCCACGAGACCACTGAAGAAACACTGGATAAATGACCGGAATCAAATTATCCAGGGGGTTAGGTTCTGCATAAAAGGGTGGTTCTCTCTCGTTTAATTCGAATGGATTAATCTTCTTCTCCGGTGAATACTGCAAAACAGAACACCGTTACCCTCGTCAAGGGGAGAAGGGAGGTTCTCTCCTTGACCCGACTCCGGCGTGAGAATAAGTATGTGTTTATAAAGAAGAAGTATTGATGAAGTGAGTGTAACTTGAAGTTCATACCTGAATTACTCTCATATTTATAGCCAGTAGTTTAGGCGGGAAAACTCGTTGCTGAAATATTAACGGAAGATGCTAACCCCGTAAGCGGTTATTTTTCCTCCGTTAATTCTTTTGATCGGATTGTGAATGCACACGGATCGCGATCTTGATCAACGGCTGGGGTGTTGCCACGTGGAAAGTGGGCAAGTGGAGGTTTCTCTCCAATTCCATGTGATCATCGTGATTTCAGGGTGGCCTGGGATGATGACACATGTCCTTGACGGTTATAACCGTCTAGTGGTGCACGATTGAGTCTTCTAGAAGATTATTTCCATAATCCGGTGTGACTCCTTATCGTGTGGTGTCAGCTTAGTAAATAATATCCAAGTCTGGGTATTATTATGCGGAAGTGCTTAACTGGGATTTCTATCCCTGTTGGTTACAGAGAATAGCGCAAGGACTTATTAACTTCCTCTTGGCGCGCAGGTTTAGTTGTTGCCTTTTCCTTAAGTTCTCTTTGTTGGACCAATGCGCGGCCACACAAGGTCTAAAGAGGGTTAAAGGGCAAGGTTCTGGTATGGTCCCAAGTACTTAATACGAGGTTTTTGGGACCTTACCCCTTCAAGTCCCCCTAGTCTAGTGTTGCTCTTATGCAAAATAAGTGGAGCACTGGACTATATGAGAGGAGTCTTTTTTGCTATGAGGCTTTTGGGCGCGAAAGTGGGGAATCTTCTATGAGAAGATACACTTTGCTCATTATGTTGGTTTTGAAAATCTTTGACTTTGGGTGTGAACGATACAGTAATGGCTGTGTGACAGGTTGTCACTATCAGATGCATAGTACTGATCGTTCTTTATACGCGCGTGTGAACTCGCGTTTGTGTTGTTTCTTACTCACCCCTGTCGCTTGGAGAACTGTGCTATCCCGAAAAAGGTGTTTTTGCAGTTACCAAAGCTATTTTTGGCGGTGGGTATATATAAGAGTTTTGGATTTCCTATTTGCAGTAATCATTACTTTGAAAATCCCTCTTTGCTTCTTCATCTTCTTTATTCGTTTCCAAAAAAGTTTTGCGATTTCTTCTTGTTATGTCAACCAGAGATCATCCCGAAGATTCTACTGAAGAAATGTCTGCCGAACTTCCACCGTTAAAGTGGTCTAGGGCAAATTTTGACGGTTTGATTCAGAATCTTTAGTTCCCAGGAAACTGGGGTGCCCGATATCCTGAAGAGGGTCAAACGACGGCTGATGCTCCGACTGGGTATATGACCCTATTTTGGGATTTCTTTTGTGCAGGCAACTTTCGTCTGCCTGTGACTAAGTTTTTCTTTGAATTTCTTGAGTATTACAAAATCCACATCTCTCAGTTGCACCATATCGGTATGGTTAGGGTTCGCCATTTTGAATTTGTATGCCGGAGATGCACATCGAACCGACAGTTCCCCGATTTCGTGTTTTCCCTCAGATGCACTGTTCTCAGGGTTCTATTCTTTTGTTCAAAGAGCATCAACAAAGAAAATTTTGCTGAATCCCCCAAAATCATTCCATGACTGGAAGCAAAAATTCTTTTTTATCAAGGTGGGAGTTATTCCGATGAGGATAACTTTCAGGGGGAAAGAGGATGTTCCTACCGAGACTCTTCAAACCCTTGTTGACAAAAATTGGTACCAAGATTTGAAGAACGTTCCATCGATTGCCTTGCCAGAGAAAGCCCTTGTTGGTGCTAGCATGAGTCTGAATTGGAGGATGGACCGGGAAGACAAGCCGGTGTACACGGAGGATGGTAAAGGTAACATTTGGGGTTTTGCCCTGTTTGTTCCCTTTTCCTTTCTGCTTTTCTCCCTTTTTTTGACCTTGCTCCTATTCTCTTGCAGTTGTTTCATCGTATGTTGTTGCATTTGAGAGGGAAGGCGGAAAGATGGCTACCATTGCTAAAAAGCCTGAGAAAGAGCTCTGGTATCATCGTATTGTGAAGAACGTTGTTCTTCTGCGGGATGCTGATTTGTCTGCTCAACCTGCCGCTGGTGCTGGTAAGTTTTCATCTTATTAATTTTTGTCTACTACTTCTGCGCGTTTGAATAAGTTGGATTCTATGGTTTGTTAGTAGGCGAATTGTCTAACTTGGGCATAGGCCCTGAGAAGAGGAAATGTGCACCCACGGCTAGCGCCGCGCCAAAGAAGAATGAGACTGTCAAGGTTCAAACTTCTAAGGCAAAAAATGCGGGGGTAGAGAAGAAAGGTATGCGCCATTCCTCTGACTCCTGGTGTGATTGTGTGGTGGTATCTGTCTCGTTGGAGGGTCTTGCGCCTGCAGTTGTAAGGAGACCGAAACCAGAGCCAAAAGATACTGCTGACATTCCTCCATCGAACCCTCACGATCCCATTGATTTGGAATCAAGTCCAGAGCGCTTAGTGAGGAAGAAAGCAGGAAAAAGGAAGCAGACTGATGCTGAGGCTGAAGGTCAACCAGCGAAGAAGGTTCAGAGGAAGAAGATTACTCGAAGAGGCAACTTGGACGCCTTTATTTCAGAACTTGTTCCTGGTAAGTATTACCTTTGCTTCCTTCTTTTCATTTCCTTCAATAAGCGCCTATTTATGTACTTGTTTTTTTATAGAAAAACCAAATTCTCATGTTTTTACTGAACTATCGCCTGTGGTTAATGAAGAACTTCCACCTTCTCCCCCACGTGCCTCTGTTGCTGATTAGTTAAAGAACACTGAGGTTCTTGAGTGTGGGGCAGAGAGGGCTGCTGGTGGTGAGAATCTTGAGACTGAAAAACTTGTTGATGTTGCCGTGGATGCGGAAAAAATTACTAGCCCAGAGGTTGTGGTTGATGCGGGTAACCCGCAAACTCCTGACCCTGCTGCTCATGATTTGGAGAAAGGGAAAGCTGCTGAAGAGATCCCTGTTATAAGTTCTCCTTCCAAGGCTTCTGGTCCTATGCCTGAGAACATTGAGAAGGTCACCACTGAAAATCAAGGCTTGTTTTCTGATGCTGGCAAGGATTCTCCAATCCGCCCAGACGAGACTCTGGGGGATTACAATTATAGGACTGATTCGGAGAAGGATGCTTCCAAAAATCATGCCCCTATTTGGAACCTAAAGAAGGGTGATACTTTCTCAGATTGGCGTGTGTGCCGGGACTGGTTGCAGGGGATATTTCCGCCTGGAGAGATTAAGTTCCAAGAAAGTCGACTTCATGAGCAAACTTACCTTGCCTACCTTGAGGAGGCTGCTTCTTATACGTCCACTACACATCGCATAGTCCGAGAGTGGCATAGTATGCACACGGAGTGGGCTACCTTTAAGGTATCAAAGAAGAAAGTTGCTGATGATGAGAACCGTGTTGCCCAGTTAAAGGCTAAGCTGGAAGCTGATCAAGACAAGTTTGAAGCTGATCGGAAAACTGAAGAATGGTCCGTTGCGGGCTGGAAGAGGAAGGCGGAAGCCGAAGCTGCCCTCCTTTCCGAGGAGCGCAAAAACTGGAAGAAGATTTGTGAGAAGGATAATGCTGAAAAGATGGGTCTTCGCAATGTTATCTGTCACACCCCCAAAATCCACATGCGGAGTGCCACCGCCTGGGGGCGTGACTGACCAGGATCCAGCCACCAATTATACTGAGCAATTTAATTAATAACATAAGTAGTATTCACCAACCACAGGGTTAGCAAATGTCATAACCAAAGTTCAAAAGTCTTAGATTCAAATAGTAGTTTAGGTAAGTAGCGGAAGCATAGCCAAAATAGTTTAAAACAAAGTTTATAGTTCAGTTTATTTAGAACCCAACACATGGGGTAGACGACCACTACACATCCACAAGCTGCAAGCTCCTGAGTCACTGGGTACCTGCAAAGCATGCAGTAGGGTATCAACATAATGTTGTCGAGTTCACGAGGTGTCAAGTTTTAGTTTTCGAAAACGTAAGTTGTTTAGATAAAGCATTTATAATCACGTTATGGGGAGCTACCCCGTCTGTAAGCTCACTAAACTGTCGATACCGAAACTGTTGCCGTAAAGTTGTTGTGCCCCGAGTCAATGTCTATCATCATTGACCAAGATGCAAGGTCTACTAGTTCACGCCCGCTCCCCCGGTCACGGTGTGAGGTTGTCAAACCTAATAGCGCTATCAACTAATAACCCGTTCGCCCCCGGCGATTAATCGGTACTGTAAGCAGGGACTTAATGTGATAGAGTTTCGTTTAGTTTTGCTAGTTGTGATTTATAAATAATATACAAACGTATCTCCCCCGGAGATAGTGAATTAAAAGTACCCATTCGTATTTTCCCCCGGAAGTATTAGTTTGGAAGTATTCTTCCCAAAGATGTCAGTTTATCCGTGTCCCTCCCTGGGACGCATGCTTTTAGTGTGTGAACTCACCTTGGGTTGCTCGGCAGACTGTTTACTTGGTCAAGTACGTTGGTCACCACGTCCTAACATGGTTACCAGTATAAGTCAGGTTTGGGTACATGAAGATCACGTATATTTTTGCACATAGCTAACACATAGCATACATACAGTTACATGTTGAGTTATTGGGCCTTCTCTACCATTGAAACTGTCAAACAGTAACAACTAACACATAGTCCAGTCAACAGTCAACCCAAAACAAAAACACGTTGTGGCCCAAAAACCAAGACGAGCAGCCTAGCCAAGACAAGGTGGTCTCGACTCGAGAACATGCGGTCTCGAGTCGCAACCAGGAGGTTTCGAGTCAAGGACTTCTGGTCTCGAGTAGGGCAGGCTTAAGTCGCAACCTCAGAGGTCTCGAGTCCCGTCTCGAGTCGAGACTATGTGATCTCGAGTCGAGACCTTGATGGTCTTGAGTCCCTGAAGTCTGTTTTGAGTTGCTTGGTCTAGGTCTCGAGTCGCAATTGCTGCGGTCTTGAGTTGTAACTCAATGATCTCGAGTCGAGACCAAGGGTTTCGACTCCACCACCTGTTGTTTCCTGCATGTCTGCACAAGTTGTACTATCCAATAGAATTCCCATGTCATGCTCCCATGTACTACCCAATGAAAATGCACAAACATGTTTTGTTGCCTAATTCTCAATCAAAACGGATCAAACAAGCATTTTTCAAATATTCATACCATGTTCATATCATACACATATTGTTCAACCTTTAGGGTTTTCATTCAACTAGAACACATATCCTACAATTTTTGTGTACCAAGATAATCATGTGTGCAATCATTCTAAATCCGAAAACAATCTTTGTAAGCCATCATAACACACATGTTCCATAATATCTAGCATGAATCGGATGCTTATAAACAATCCCAACTATCATTCTTTTACCATTTAACACCTCTTACCATCATATTATCCTAGAAAGATTCACATTCTTGCAAAAGGAAATCATGTTCATCTTGCATTCATCACACTTAAAAGTCACAATGCATATTATCAATACTCAACCATTTAAACATTCAAAGCAACCAACAACCATTATGCTATTCATTCACTCTATTGACACCATTTAACACCTAAACATCTAGTAAAGCACTTAAAACACTAACCGGTTGTGAAAAGGCACCGAGTCAAGAAAGAAAGTGAGAAAATGAAGTGTCCGAGTGATGATGATGATGAGCTTGACCGAGGCTCCTTGTTGTTGCCGATTGATCCGAGAGAATGGAGAAGAAGGATGTTGAGACTTAGGGTTTTAGTGAGGGAGAGAGTGTGTGTAGGATGATGTGTGAGAGTGTAAGGGAAAGGTGGATGATGGGTTTTTTTTTTATACTTGGTTTGGGTGGTGCACCCTACAAGGGTTTCGAGTGGGGCTCAAAGGGTTTGCGGCCTAACCGGCCCAACTACTTACTGTTCACTCGAGACCGAGTGGTCTCGAGTCATGGTCTCGGTTCACTAGTTCTTATGCACGCATATATATATATATATATATATATATATATATATATATATATATATATATATATATATATATAGGATAAGGATCATGTGAGAAGTGATAGGCTAGTTGAGAAACTTGAGAAGCATTCTGAACCACACATTTTTCTAAGCCTTTCGTAATATACACATATGTATAGTTTAAAATTGACTATATACATATATGTATATTGAGTTATACACATATGTATATAGTCAATTTTAAACTATACATATGTGTATATTACGAAAGGCTTAGAAAAATGTGTGGTCCAGAATGCTTCTCAAGTTTCTCATATAGGGTGGACTTCTCTTAGGATCCCTACCCTATATATATATATATATATATATATATATATATATATATATATATATATATATATATATATATATATATATATATATATATATATATCTATATCTATATTTATTTATTTCAAGCACGTTATCAACACATAGCACATCAAGATAATTCACACCTTTCATTTAATAATTTATTCATACACATTGCTAATACAAGAGGGTTACTCGGAAAAACCTAGAGTGTCACATTATCCCCAAGTTTTAAGAACTTTCGTCCCGAAAGTTAAGGCAGCCACTGTGTCACACCCCAATATTCCACGTATTACCGGTGGGCCCGGTGGGGAGTATCATGACGTAGTTGATATCATCATTGTCAACACACACAATAATATAGCACAGCGGAAGGCTGGGTAAATAAACTATTACAAACCATACTGTCTGTCGATGTTCGAGTACAAGAAAAATACAGACCGGAATGTAATAAGATCCACAGGCGGATCATAAAGTACAAAGAAACAAAAACTACATACTCAGGGTATCTATGGGATTTGCAAGATCCTCTACAACACCCTATAGCTCCAGCCTATTTCGATAAGTACCTGTCAAATCAATCTTTAGGAAAATACGTCAGTATACACTGGTAAATACAATTTAACTAACTCGTTTTGAAAACATTTAAGAAAATTGGTTTAGATGCACAAGGCACAAATCTTTTATAACTTGGGACAATTTTATTAAAATCTTGTATACAGTTTTACATGCTTGTCATACATGTGGGGCCGGTTTGTAAGCCGGACATGATTAACTGACACCACTTATAGAACCCACAAAGGAGTTATCCCCAACTTGTGGGTAAATTAATATTTAGCATTTGCATCTGTCGGGTGCATGCCTGCACCCCGTGCATGGGTCGTGGCCATTAATAACTTAAATGAGCCAAGGATATCCAGGACACGGTCGTTAACCCCCAAATGTTTATGTTATCAAACAATACAGATTAAAACGGGTTATGCGGATTTATTAAATCACAATCCGACATAATAATCCCATACCCGACCAAGCGGTATTAATATACCGTATCCCAAGCCCGTATAGGGAAAATAAGTTAAAAGTATTTACCTGATGTAGCAGTAAATTCCTAAGGTTCTTGAAAGATACTTTTTACTGGAAGCTATAAATCTGTATCGAAGGTTTAATTATCTATTAGGATGCTAATGGGTCTTTACTTAAGTCAAGGACTTAGACCGACTAGCTAGAAAGAAACCTTACGGACCTAACCGGTAGATTAAACGGAAACCGGGATAGAATGTGATTTAGACCCGACAAGCTTAGATACTTGTATAATATGGGTAAACTAAACACATTCTGGAAAAAGAGGTTTTAATGACTAGGTTAAGCCCGTTTCGGCTATTTTACGTAAACTAGTCACGTAAACCGATCCGAACGCGTAAATGCGTAACGGGTAACCGGACAAACTATAAACAGGTCTTAATCATTATTATGCTCATAATATGTCAATATATCAGTAGTATATCAACATTTATGCCCAAAAAGCAATTTAAACCAAAATAAGTCCCATAAGGGCATTTTGGTAATTTTGATGCTCATAAAAGAATTTATTTATAAAACTGAGTTCCAGGTCTGATTAGATTAATAAATACATGTATTTTATTGAGTTATATCAGTAGGATACATAATATATGGAAAATATACCTTTTATAACCAATTATGCACCGTAGGGGCATTTTGGTAATTTTACATAGGCTTTTAAAAGCTAAAAATAGGTTTTTGAGTTTAAAACTTCAACTTACTGTAATATTATGTAAATTAACTTAAAACATCAGTATGTTATGGGTTTTAAATTATAAATATAGTTTTGACCCATACTAGGTGCTAGAAACGCCTAATATGCGATTTAAAGGGCTAATATGGTAAAAATAGGAAATCTGATATTTTAGTCAGTTTATAAGGTTCAAAATATTATATTTATCATTTGGAATCAGTAGCAAAAAGTTTGGCTTCAAAATGTTATGTAAAACTCAATTTATGCATGAAAAGGGTAAAACCGGTAATTACCGAAATTAAGCTATAATCCTATGTTAAGTTCAGCTTAAAAATAAATAAAAATCTTCAAAAATCCCAAAATATTATTTAACATTAGTAGGTAGAAATTTTGGTGTCAGAAATCGGATTTAGATGGGCCTTATGCTAATTACGCTTTTTAATTACTAAGAAGTCCCTTAATTACGCTATTGAGCATAACTCCCATTCTAGACCTCAAACTGATGTCAAATTTTCGGGACATATCTAAATATCAGTAGCAAAGGTTTTAGTTCATTCATATTGCTAAAAAATTCGGTTTTATGCAAAAAGGGCGTTTTAGGCATTAATGAGCATAATTACGATCAAGAGCATAAATTACAAACGATTAGGCACCATGCAATATAACTTCAGAGAGTTATACTACAATGTATTATGGTCCTAATGGAAGCTTAAAACATGGAAGAAATAAGCTTGAATGGGTCAGAAATGAAAGTCATAGCAAAAGTCAAGCTTTTGCGACTTTCGGTTATAATCTGCCCTTAGATGATTAATTGTCGGATTAGGACTGATTAAACATGTTTATATAATCATTACCGAGTCATTAGAATGTTATATTATAATTTAGAACCTCTGGTTTATTAATTTTAATTAATTTAGTCAATTCTGTCCAGTTTGACTTTTTGTCAAACTACTTTGACCCGACAATTAACCAATCAAACGAGATAATTAGGAGACACCCTTCCAGGGGTTAATCACCTATACTAATGTGGTTTCATAACCACTTTCATTTTGATCAGTGGTTAAGCCACATGTAAACAAAACGAAAGTCAAACTAATTAGGCACTAAGTTTGACTTTTAAGTAATTAAACTAATTAAACAACTTAAAGGAGTAATTAGAAGCTTACTACAGGTCCTAGCAATCTTTTCTACACTTCAAATCTTCTCCAAGTCCTTAGCAAGCTCCAGAGGTAGTCCTTTGAAGTTGTTTACAATTGATGTGCCAAGAACAATAGTCTAGCTCTCCTTATATAGTGAAAGAATTGATCAAGGATTGCTTCCAGGTGTTATTTGGGGCTAGGAGATCAACCCAGGTGTCCAAGCTACTAAAATAAACCGACTTACAGCTCCCTAGGTCGATAGGAACTAGGTTAAGGCGGTGGAACAGGCCAAACCCGCACCTGGCATCAATTTTCTGTATCTGGCAGTCAGAGGCGGGGCGCGTAAGACCTAAGGGGGGTCTTACGCGGGCCGCGTGGACCGGGAAAACTGGTAAAACAAGTTTAAACCTTGGCAGTTTCAGTCCCTGAACGTTTTAAGCCCCTTTTAACTTCATTTTCGGCAATCAAGGCCCTTGTGGTTAATTTCTTGGAGCCCAAGGATGTGCAAACAAACTTCGTTAGTCTCGGGTTCGTTAAATTCCTTTGTCAACGCAAGTTTCATCAAGTTGACACTTTTAGCCCAAAGTTTAGAAAACATGCTTAACGATCTCGGAATCTCGTGAAATTTTTATCATATATTCTCGGGAGTATATTTGACTATTATGAAGCTTCGGTTTCGTTAAAAGGCCTCTCAGAGGTCAGAATTGACATATTGACACTTTTAACCCTTGTAATTTATAATCTTCCGATTATTTTCACAAACGGCTTCGCATACCCAATCAATCACCCATTTAAGAATATTTTCTTCACGTGTGGTCATTCAGAGGCCCAAGTTTGGCATGTTGACACTTTTAGTCCTTTCGTTTGCATATTTTCACTCATTGTCAACTTTAGTCCTTTAAACTCAATCTTTCATATAACCGGAGTTTAGGACACGTGTCTATGTATAATTGGACACGTTTTTACGTGGTGTTACACACTGTCAAGCTAGTATAGGTGAGAACGTTTCAACGGGGTGTCACATCATCCCCCCGTTAGTTTGGAATTTCGTCCCGAAATTCGGTTGTAGCTTCAGTGCTGGGGGTTTCGTTAGGGAACAACTGGGGATATTTGTGCTTCATCTGGTCCTCCCACTCCCAGGTAAACTCTGGGCCACGACGCGAGTTCCATCGAACTCGCACAATAGGTATCTGGCTACGTTTGAGGGTTTTGATCTATCGGTCCGTGATCTCAATTGGTTCCTCAATGAAGTGTAGCTGTTCGTCAAAAGTGAGTTCCTTGAAAGGAATGATGAGTGTTTCATCTGACAGACACTTCTTCAGATTAGACACGTGGAAGACGTCGTGCACTGCACTCAGCTCTTCTGGCAGGTTCAACCTATAAGCAACCTTACCGATCCTCTCGGTAATTTCGAATGGTCCGACATAATGCGGATTCAGCTTGCCCCGTTTACCGAAACGAACCACACCCTTCCAGGGTGAGACTTTGAGTAGAACCCAGTCCCCGACCTGGAATTCTAGCGGTTTCCTACGCTTGTCAGCGTAACTTTTCTGACGGTCACGAGTTGCCGCCATGCATTGTCTGATCTGGGCAATCCTTTCCGTTGTGTCTACCACCAGTTCTGGGCCTGTGATCTTGCTGTCACCAACTTCCGCCCAGCAAAGAGGTGATCGACATTTACGACCGTACAATGCCTCAAAGGGTGCTGCCTGAATGCTGGTGTGGTAGCTGTTATTATACGAAAATTCCTCTAGCGGTAGATGCTTCTCCCAATTCTTGCCAAAATCGATAACACATGCCCTAAGCATGTCTTCCAGGGTTTGGATGGTGCGTTCAGACTGCCCATCCGTTTGTGGATGATAAGCGGTGCTCATGTCCAAACATGAGCCAAAGGACTTGTGCATAGCTTGCCACAACTCAGAAGTAAAACGTGCGTCTCGATCAGAAATAATGGAGGTTGGCACCCCGTGCCTCGAAACCACTTCCTTTAAGTACACGTCTGCCAAGGTAGAAAACTTGTCTGTTTCTTTAATAGCCAAAAAGTGTGCAGATTTAGTTAATCGGTCTACTATCACCCAGATAGTGTCGTTTCCGCGCTGAGATCTAGGTAGGGAGTAACGAAATCCATGGAGATTTGCTCCCATTTCCATTTCGGGATCTCTGGTTGTTGGAGTAGGCCTGCTGGTTTCTGATACTCAGTCTTGACCCTTGCGCAAGTCAAACATTTGCTGACATATGTTGCTATGTGGGCTTTCATGCCAGGCCACCAATATGTGGTCCTTAAGTCATGGTACATCTTATTCGAACTAGGATGTATTGAGTAACGGGACTTATGGGCTTCGTCTATCACAAGTTCACGTAGATCTCCATAGAGTGGAACCCAAATGCGCCCTGTCACATAGTAAGCGTCGTCTTCTTTTTGTTCTAACCGCTGCCTCGATCCTCGCAGGGACTCAACCCTGATGTTCTCTGGTTTCAGTGCTTCAACCTGAGCATTTCGAATCTGAGTAGGGAGGTTAGACTGGATAGTAAGTTGTAGCGCTCGCACGCGCTTGGGTGGAGTGTCTTTTCGGCCGAGGGCGTCTGCCATGACATTGGCCTTGCCCGGATGGTACTTGATTGCACATTGGTAATCATTCAAGAGCTCGACCCATCGACGTTGTCGCATGTTTAATTCCTTTTGCTTGAAGATATGCTCGAGACTCCTGTGATCGGTGTAAATGGTGCACTTGGTACCGTACAGGTAATGTCTCCATATCTTAAGAGCAAAAACCACTGCTCCCAGTTCCAAGTCGTGCGTAGTGTAGTTCCTTTCGTGAGTCTTAAGTTGTCGAGAAGCATAAGCAATAACTTTCTCGCGTTGCATTAACACGCAACCGAGCCCATGAATAGACGCATCGCAGTAAACCACAAAGTCGTCGGTACCTTCAGGTAACGAGAGAATAGGAGCACTACAGAGGTTATCCTTCAGCTTCTGAAATGCGGACTCCTGAGCTTCATTCCATTTGTAGGCAATGCCCTTCTGGGTGAGAGTCGTGAGGGGCTGAGCAATCTTCGAAAATCCCTTGATAAATCTACGATAGTATCCTGCCAACCCCAAGAATTGGCGAACTTCGGTCGGAGTTTTAGGTGTAGGCCAGTTCTTTACAGAGTCGATCTTAGCTGGGTCGACGTGAATTCCTTCCTTATTGACCACGTGCCCAAGGAAATGGACCTCTCGAAGCCAGAAGTCACATTTCGAGAACTTGGCGTATAGTTGTTCATTGTGAAGGAGTTCGAGAATAAGACGCAGGTGTTGTTCATGCTCCTCTTGACTTTTCGAGTAGATCAGGATGTCGTCAATAAACACAATTACGAATTTGTCGGGGTAGGGCTTGCACACTCGGTTCACGAGATCCATGAAAACCGCAGGTGCGTTAGTCATTCCAAAGGGCATGACAAGGAATTCGTAATGACCATAACGAGTTCTGAATGCAGTCTTGGAGATGTCTTCGTCGCGGACTCTTAGCTGATGATAACCTGATCGTAGGTCAATCTTGGAGTAGTAGCTTGATCCTTGCAACTGATCGAATAAGTCGTCAATACGTGGGAGAGGGTAGCGATTCTTGATGGTAACCTTGTTCAGCTCACGATAGTCGATGCACATTCGGAATGTGCCATCCTTCTTCTTAACAAAGAGCACTGGTGCTCCCCAGGGTGACGAACTAGGACGGATAAATCCTTTATCCAATAATTCCTGTAGTTGCGTAGAGAGTTCCCTCAGTTCTGGGGGGCTAGTCGATAAGGCGCACGAGCTACAGGTGCTGCTCCGGGAGCTAGCTCGATTTGGAACTCGACCTGACGGTGGGGAGGGAGTCTAGGAAGTTCTTCAGGAAATACCTCGGGGTAGTCGCGTACCACTGGAAAATCTTCAATCCTCTTTTCCTTTTCCTGTGTGTTGGTGACAAGTGCTAAGATAGCGGTGTGCCCCTTTCGTAAACACTTCTGGGCTTTTAAGAACGAGATGATACCTGTGACTTCTCCGCCTTTGTCACCTTGTACGATGAGGGGTTTGCCAGAACGGCGGGGGATGCGAACCATTTTCTCTTGACAGAGGATTTCAGCGCGATGTTTGGATAACCAATCAATACCGATGACGACGTCGAAGCTTCCAAGAACGATAGGGAAAAGATCGATGCTATAGGTCTGACCAGACAGTACTAGTTCGCAGTTGCTGATAACATGTGAGGCCTTGATGTTTCTACCATTAGCTAACTCGACGATATGCTTAGAACTTAGTAACGTAAGCGGGTGCTTAAGCTTCTTACTAATACGTAGGGATACATAACTAGCATCGGCTCCAGAATCAAATAATATGGAAACATAACGATCATCGAGTAGGAACTTACCCGCCACGACGTTGGAGTCATTCCTTGCTTCTCCAGCTCCAATCACAAAAGCCCTTCCTCTTGCACCATTCCCAGCATTGTTGTTGTTTTGATCGTTGTTTCCAGCTCCCTGATTGTTGTGGTGGTTCTGGTTCAGTTCAGGGCAATTCCTCTTAATGTGTTCCTCAGCTCCACACTGGAAACAACCCTTGACATTCCCATGATGTTGTTGCTGCTGTTGTTGGTTCTGCCCTGCGGGACGTGGACTCCTACAGTCCTTGGCCTCAAGCCCCATCTTGTTACATCGCTGACACTGACCTTTCCCACAAGGCCCGCTGTGGTGTCGGTTGCACTTGTTGCACTTGGGGTGGTTCCCGCGATAGCCACCCTGTTGTTGAGGGCCCTTGTTGTTTTCAGTTTTCCTTTGCTGGGTTAGTGCCTGAGTGGGGTTAGCATCCTTGCTTTGATTTCCTTCCCACTTACGCTTGTTGTCACTAGGAGTTCCAGCAGTAGCACTGATCCTTTTGGGCAACTTGCCCTGTTCCACAGCCTGAACAGTGAGTTTGTGAGCAAGACGAACGACTGGCTGAATGGTATTGAGGTTGGCTGCGGTCACATGGCTCCGGATTTCCGGGGCCAAACCCTTGATGTATAATTCAATCCTTCGATACATAGGTCGAGACATGTTTGGGCAAAGAGCAGCATAGTCGTTGGACTGTTTGGTGTATGTCTCGATCTCTGATCCAACCATCTTGAGCTCAAAGTACTCGTTTTCGAGCTTGTGGATGTCATCCCTGTGACAATACTCTTCCTTAATCATGTCCTTGAAATCTTCCCACGCGGTAGCATTAGCAGTTTCCAAACCAAACATCTGAATTTGCGCCTTCCACCAGGAAAGCGCGTTCCCTTCGAGCGTACCAGTAGCAAACTTCACCCAATTCGCAGGGGGATACTCACAGACAGCAAAGACGGCTTCGACTTTCTCAATCCAGTGTAGGAGACCTATGGCACCCTCAGTGCCATTGAAAGGGAGAGGCTTGCAATCCATGAAGGTTTTGAAAGTACAAACATGTGGTTGCGCAGGCGCATGCTGACCTGTTGTGAGAAGCGAAGCGAATAGGTTTAGAGGTGAAAAGACGAGGCGGCGGTAGGATCTAAACATCCTAAAATAACGAGTTTACCTCCACGGTGAGCTGCGAAAGCTGCAGCCATCGTGTTAAGCAGGTTAGTGAATTGAGCCTAAGTCATCTTGATGACCCTCTTCCACGTCCACTCATTGTCTTCATAATCAGAAAACATAGTATGAGTGTGATGTCGTAATGTAGCGAGAATGAGATAGAAGAGGGAGGTGTATCTATCTAACTAGGCACACTAGTACGTATAGCAGAACAAAAAGCATAAAGCAAGCAAGCAAGTAAACATTAGTCCGAGCTATGAGGTCTAATGTGTTGAGTCTTGCACTTGGAGTGTAGTGCCGTCACGAGTCACGGGTTATAGTCTGGTTTATCTCAAAAAGATTCCCCTTTTAAAACCAAGTTCACTATAACCAATGGCTCTGATACCAATCTGTCACACCCCCAAAATCCACATGCGGAGTGCCACCGCCTAGGGGCGTGACTGACCAGGATCCAGCCACCAATTATACTGAGCAATTTAATTAATAACATAAGTAGTATTCACCAACCACAGGGTTAGCAAATATCATAACCAAAGTTCAAAAGTTTTAGATTCAAATAGTAGTTTAGGTAAGTAGCGGAAGCATAGCCAAAATAGTTTAAGACAAAGTTCATAGTTCAGTTTATTTAGAACCCAACACATGGGGTAGACGACCACTACACATCCACAAGCTGCAAGCTCCTGAGTCACTGGGTACCTGCAAAGCATGCAGTAGGGTATCAACATAATGTTGGCGAGTTCACGAGGTGTCAAGTTTTAGTTTTCGAAAACGTAAGTTGTTTAGATAAAGCATTTATAATCACGTTATGGGGAGCTACCCCGTCTGTAAGCTCACTAAACTGTCGACACCGAAACTGTTGACGTAAAGTTGTTGTGCCCCGAGTCAATGTCTATCATCATTGACCAAGATGCAAGGTCTACTAGTTCACGCCCGCTCCCCCCGGTCACGGTGTGAGGTTGTCAAACCTAATAGCGCTATCAACTAATAACCCGTTCGCCCCCGGCGATTAATCGGTACTGTAAGCAGGGACTTAATGTGATAGAGTTTCGTTTAGTTTTGCTAGTTGTGATTTATAAATAATATCCAAACATATCTCCCCCGGAGATAGTGAATTAAAAGTACCCATTCGTATTTTCCCCCAGAAGTATTAGTTTGGAAGTATTCTTCCCAAAGATGTCAGTTTATCTGTGTCCCTCCCTGGGACGCATGCTTTTAGTGTGTGAACTCACCTTGGGTTGCTCGGCAGACTGTTTACTTGGTCAAGTACGTTGGTCACCACGTCCTAACATGGTTACCAGTATAGCTCAGGTTTGGGTACAGGAAGATCACGTATATTTTTGCACATAGCTAACACATAGCATACATACAGTTACATGTTGAGTTATTGGGCCTGCTCTACCACTGAAACAGTCAAACAGTAACAACTAACACATAGTCCAGTCAACAGTCAGCCCAAAACAATAACACGTTGTGGCCCAAAAACCAAGACGAGCAGCTCAGCCAAGACAAGGTGGTCTCGACTCGAGAACATGCGGTCTCGAGTCGCAACCAGGAGGTTTCGAGTCAAGGACTTCTAGTCTCGAGCAGGGCAGGCTTAAATCGCCACCTCAGAGGTCTCGAGTCCCGTCTCGAATCGAGACTATGTGATCTCGAGTCGAGACCTTGATGGTCTTGAGTCCCTGAAGTCTGTTTTGAGTTGCTTGGTCTAGGTCTCGAGTCGCAATTGCTGCGGTCTCGAGTTGTAACTCAATGATCTCGAGTCGAGACCAAGGGTTTCGACTCCACCACCTGTTGTTTCCTGCATGTCTGCACAAGTTGTACTATCCAATAGAATTCCCATGTCATGCTCCCATGTACTACCCAATGAAAATGCACAAACATGTTTTGTTGTCTAATTCTCAATCAAAACGGATCAAACAAGCATTTTTCAAATATTCATAACATGTTCATATCATATTCATATTGTTCAACCTTTAGGGTTTTCATTCAACTAGAACACATATCCTACAATTTTTGTGTACCAAGATAATCATGTGTGCAATCATTCTAAATCCGAAAACAATCTTTGTAAGCCATCATAACACACATGTTCCATAATATCTAGCATGAATCGGATGCTTATAAACAATCCCAACTATCATTCTTTTACCATTTAACACCTCTTATCATCATATTATCCTACAAAGATTCACATTCTTGCAAAAGGAAATCATGTTCATCTTGCATTCATCACACTTAAAAGTCACAATGCATATTATCAATACTCAACCATTTAAACATTCAAAGCAACCAACAACCATTGTGATATTCATTCACTCTAGTGACACCATTTAACACCTAAACATCTAGTAAAGCACTTAAAACACTAACCGGTTGTGAAAAGGCACCGAGTCAAGAAAGAAAGTGAGAAAATGAAGTGTCCAAGTGATGATGATGATGAGCTTGACCGAGGCTCCTTGTTGTTGCCGATTGATCCGAGAGAATGGAGAAGAAGGATGTTGAGACTTAGGGGTTTAGTGAGGGAGAGAGTGTGTGTAGGATGATGTGTGAGAGTGTAAGGGAAAGGTGGATGATGGGTTTTTTTTATACTTGGTTTGGGTGGTGCACCCTACAAGTGTCACACCCCCAAAATCCACCTGCGGATAACACCCGCTTCGGGGGCGTGACTGACCAGGATCCAGCCACCAATTATACCGAATACTTAAGTTGATAACAAAAGTAATACTTACTATTCATAAGCTTAGCAAATATTAAGTTCAGAGTTTAAAGTTTTAAGTTCCAAAACAGTATTAAGTAGCGGAAGCATAAGTAAGGTAGTTTAAAACAAAGTTCATGATTCAAAATAAGGTAACACCCAACACAAGGGTGAACAGGCACTACACGTTCCCAAGCTGCAAGCTCCTTCGTCATTGGTTACCTGCAAAGCATGCAGTAAGGGGTCAACAATAATGCTGAGTGAGTTCACTAGTTGTCCAGTTTTAATTACCAAAAACTTTGTTTCACCGGTTAATTTATCCGTTTATACATGCCCTGGGGAGCTACCCCAAAAGTTAGCGACTAAACTGTTTTTCCAATACCGAACACTAGGTAACCGTTGCGTATCCGCAGGATGCCCCGATGTCAATGTTCTATCATCATTGACGGATTTCTGAGTACATTAGTTCACGACCGTCCCAAACCAGGGCACGGTGTGAGGCTGGTAAACACCTAAATAGCGCTATCAACTAATAACCCGCTCGCCTAACCCGGCGACTAATCGGTATTTGTAGTAGGGACTTGAGTGATAGAGTTTCGTTTAGTGCCGTTGGTTGCAATCCGTATAAACAGTAATTAACCAAAAGGTTTCCCAATACCCGGGAAGAAAAATAAGTTTTGTTCCCAATAACTAGGGAAAGTATGTAAATGGTATCCCCTTTTACCAGGGGATAGGGTTGTTAGTCTCGTGTCCCAAACCACCGGGACGCATGCTTTTAAGTTGTGAACTCACCTTGGGTTGCTCGGTAGGTTTAGGTTACTTGTCAATCACGATGGTCACCACGTCCTAACATGGTTACCGGTATAGGTCAGGTTCGGTATACAAACATTCACGTAAAACACATACTGGCACGTAACTAACACGTATCAAGCATATAAATAAACAGTGGGTTACTGGGCCGGCCTAAGCAATTAAGCAGTCAACAGCAACACATAACCCAGTCAACAGATAGCCCAAGTTAAACACATATGGCCCAGTAACCAAAATGAACAGCCCACTCGCAACCAGCTGGTCTCGAGTCGCAACCGGGTGGTTTCGACTTGTCATGCTTTGGTTGCGAGTCGTAACCGTGGTCTCGAGTCATCATGCTGTGGTTGCGAGTCGCAACCGACGTAGTCTCGAGTCGAAATCACGTGGTTTCGACTTGTCATGCTTTGGTTGCGAGTCGCAACGGTGTGGTTTCGAGTCGGAATGCTGTGGTTGCGAGTCGTAATGCCGTCGTTGCGAGTCGTAATCTGTCACTTTCATGTACACGTGATGATGCAGATATGACAGTCCAAATTGTACCAAGAATTCAGGCCCAAAATAGGAAACAACCAATAAGATTTCTACAAACATTTTGCCTAATCTGAATATTAGTAAAGATAGATCAAACTTTGCCATTTTAAAACCTTCAAACCATATTCAAACAAGTTCTTCTTATGTTCATAGTTTTCTAGGGTTTTCATGTTAACATAAACACACATTTATGAGCCAAAAATCACATATTTTGACAAGATCATGATGCTAAACAAGAAAACATACATTATATAGCCGAAAATCTTATGCTAAACATCATCATTCTTGCAAGAAACAAAGAAGCATAGTGTAGTTGGCTATGAACACTTGTAAACTACCAATATCATGTCATTTTAGTCATGTTAACACATATCCACAAACTTTACAAAACAACCTAGTAATCATGCATAAACTACTAACCAAACATTTCTTAGTTCATACAACATTCATACATCTTAACACAAAAGAAAACACTAACCGGTTATGAAAAGGGGGAGCCGAAAACAAAGAGAAGAGAATGAGAGAAGATGAAGTGTCCGAGTGATCCGAGCTTGACCGAGTCCTTGTCCGAGATCCTTGCTTGAACCGAAAAGGGGAGGAGAGGATGGTTTGTTGTTTGAGGGTTTCTTGTTGAGAGGAAAATAGGAGAAGTGTGTTTGTGTGGTTTGTGTAAAGTGAAGGAAAGTGGGGAAGGTGGGGTATATATATACAAGGGGTGTTTCGGGTTGGGCTTGGGGTTTCGGCCCAAACCGGTTTCGGCTCAACGGCCCACTCGAGACCGAGTGGCCCACTCGCAACCGCCCGGTTGCGAGTCATGGTCTCGGGTCGTGGTTTCGGCTCTCATAAATATATCTATACTACATACATACATCACATATCATGCACACAATCACGTTTCCATTTAATAATATTTATATACACACAAAGTATTACAAGGTGATCGTTCGGAAAAACCTCGAGTGTCACATTATCCCCAAGTTTTAAGAACTTTCGTCCCGAAAGTTGAAGCAGCCACTGCCAAGCTAGCGTGTTTCAACGGGGTGTCACATCATCCCCTCGTTAGTTTGGAATTTCGTCCCGAAATTCGGTTGTAGCTTCAGTGCTGGGGTTTTTGTTTGGGAATAACTGGGGATACTTAGACTTCATCTGGTCTTCCCGCTCCCAGGTAAACTCTGGGCCGCGCCGTGAGTTCCAACGAACTCGCACAAGGGGTATCTGGCTACGTTTGAGGGTTTTGATTTCTCGATCCGTGATCTCAATCGGTTCCTCAGTAAAGTGTAGCTGTTCATCGATCGTCAGTTCCTTAAAAGGAATCACAAGTGTTTCATCCGACAAACACTTCTTCAGGTTAGATATGTGAAAAACGTTGTGCACTGCACTCAGCTCTGCAGGCAGGTTTAATCTATAAGCAACCTTACCGATCTTCTCGGTAATTTCGAATGGTCCAACATACCGTGGATTCAGCTTGCCCCGTTTACCAAAACGGACCACACCCTTCCAAGGTGAGACTTTAAGTAGAACCCGGTCCCCGACCTGGAATTCTAACGGCTTCCTACGCTTATCAGCGTAGCTCTTCTGACGGTCACGAGCTGCCGCCATGCGTTGCCTGATCTGTGATATCTTTTCCGTTGTATCTACTACCAGTTCTGGGCCTGTAAGTTGACTATCACCAACTTCCGCCCAGCAGAGAGGGGATCGGCATTTACGACCGTACAATGCCTCAAAAGGTGCTGCCTGAATGCTAGTGTGGTAGCTGTTGTTGTAGGAGAATTCCACCAACGGTAGATGTTTCTCCCAGTTTTTGCCAAAATCGATCACACATGCTCTGAGCATGTCTTCTAGGGTTTGGATGGTGCGTTCAGACTGCCCATCCGTTTGCGGGTGATAAGCGGTGCTCATGTCCAAACGTGAGCCAAAGGATTTGTGCATAGCTTGCCACAATTCGGAAGTAAAACGAGCGTCTCGGTCAGAAATAATAGAAGTTGGCACCCCGTGCCTGGAGACTACTTCCTTCAAATAGATTTCTGCCAAGGTAGAAAACTTGTCCGTTTCCTTAATGGCCAAAAAGTGTGCAGACTTAGTCAAGCGATCTACTATCACCCAGATAGCATCATTCCCGCGTTGAGATCTAGGTAGCCCTGTAACAAAATCCATGGAAATTTGCTCCCATTTCCACTTCGGGATTTCTGGTTGCTGGAGTAAGCCTGCTGGTTTCTGATACTCGATCTTGACTCTTGCGCAGGTCAAACATTTGCCAACATAGGCTGCTATGTGGGCTTTCATGCCAGGCCACCAGTAAGTGGTCCTTAAGTCGTGGTACATCTTATCTGAACCAGGATGTACTGAATAGCGGGACTTATGGGCTTCGTCCATCACAAGTTCTCGTAGATCTCCGTAAAGTGGGACCCAAATGCGCCCTGCCACATAGTAGGCGCCGTCCTCTTTCTGTTCTAGTTGTTGTCTCGATCCCCGCAGGGACTCAGCCCTGATGTTTTCCGGTTTCAGAGCTTCAACCTGAGCATTTCGAATCTGGGTAGGGAGACTAGACTGGATGGTAAGTTGTAATGCTCGCACGCGCTTTGGTATAGTGTCTTTCCGGCTGAGGGCGTCTGCCACGACATTGGCCTTGCCCGGATGATACTTGATGGCGCATTCATAATCATTCAGAAGTTCAATCCATCGACGTTGTCGCATGTTTAACTCCTTCTGCTTAAAGATATGCTCGAGACTTCTGTGATCGGTGTAAATGGTGCACTTGGTACCGTACAGGTAATGTCTCCATATCTTAAGCGCAAATATCACTGCTCCCAGTTCCAAGTCATGCGTCGTGTAGTTCCTTTCATGTGTCTTGAGTTGTCGAGAGGCGTAAGCGATAACTTTCTCGCGTTGCATCAACACGCAACCGAGTCCATGAATAGACGCATCGCAGTAGACCACAAAGTCGTCAGTGCCTTCAGGTAACGAGAGAATAGGAGCACTGCAGAGGTTATCCTTAAGCCTCTGAAAAGCAGATTCCTGTGCTTCATTCCACTTGTAGGTGACGCCTTTCTGAGTGAGTGTAGTGAGGGGTTGTGCAATCTTTGAGAATCCCTGAATGAATCTGCGGTAGTAACCTGCCAATCCCAAGAATTGGCGAACTTCAGTCGGAGTCTTAGGGGTAGGCCAATTCTTTATAGAGTCGATCTTAGCTGGGTCGACGTGGATTCCATCCTTGTTAACCACGTGCCCAAGGAAATGGACTTCTCGAAGCCAGAAGTCGCATTTCGAGAACTTGGCATACAGTTGCTCATTGCGAAGGAGTTCGAGGATAAGTCGTAGGTGCTGTTCATGCTCTTCCTGACTTTTCGAGTAGATCAAGATGTCGTCTATAAACACGATCACGAACTTGTCGAGGTAGGGTTTGCATACTCGGTTCATAAGATCCATGAACACTGCAGGGGCGTTGGTCATTCCGAAGGGCATAACGAGGAATTCATAATGACCATAACGAGTTCTGAACGCAGTCTTGGAAATATCTTCATTACGGACCCTTAGCTGATGGTAGCCTGACCGCAGGTCAATCTTAGAGTAGTAGCTCGATCCTTGCAGTTGATCAAACAAATCGTCGATTCGCGGGAGAGGGTAACGATTCTTGATGGTAACCTTGTTCAACTCACGGTAGTCAATGCACATTCGGAACGTGCCATCCTTCTTCTTAACAAAGAGTACCGGTGCTCCCCAGGGTGATGAACTAGGGCGGATAAATCCTTTATCCAAAAGTTCCTGTAGTTGAGTAGAGAGTTCCTTCAATTCTGCGGGGGCTAGTCGATAAGGTGCACGAGCTATAGGCGCTGCTCCGGGAGCTAGCTCGATTTGGAATTCGACCTGACGATGGGGAGGGAGTCCAGGTAGTTCCTCAGGAAATACCTCGGGGTAGTCACGCACTACTGGAAAATCTTCAATCCTCTTTTCCTTTTCCTGCGTGTTGGTAACAAGTGCTAAGATAGCGGTGTGCCCTTTGCGTAAACACTTCTGGGCCTTCAAGAACGAGATAACGCCGGAGATTTCTCCACTTTTGCTACCTTGTACAATGAGGGGTTTGCCAGAACGGCGAGGAATACGAACTGCTTTTTCTTGACAGAGGATCTCAGCACGATGCTTGGATAACCAATCCATACCAATAACGACGTCGAAGCTTCCGAGAGTAACAGGGAAAAGGTCGATACTAAATGTCTGACCAGACAACTCTAGTTTGCAGCCTTTGACAACATGTGAGGCCTCGATGTTTCTACCATTAGCTAACTCGACGGTATGAGGAGAACTTAGTAACGAAAGCGGATGCTTAAGCTTCTTACTAATACGTAGGGATACATAACTAGCATCGGCACCGGAATCAAATAACACAGAAACATAACGATCATCGAGTAGGAACTTACCCGCCACGACATTGGGGTCATTCCTTGCTTCACCAGCTCCAATCACGAAAGCTCTTCCTCTAGCACCATTCCCAGCATTGTTGTTCTGATTGTTGTTCCCAGCTCCCTGATTGTTGTTGCGGTTCTGGTTCAGTTCAGGGCAATCCTTCTTAAAGTGCCCCTCAGCTCCACACTTAAAACATGCCCGGTTGTTTCCCTGCTGCTGTTGCTGTTGGGGTTGTTGCTGATTCTGTCTAGCTGGGAACTGACTTCGACAATCCTTGGCGTCGTGCCCCATCTTGTGGCATCGCTGACACTGGCCCTTGTTACATGCCCCATTGTGGTGCTTGTTACACTTGTTGCACTTAGGGTAGCTTCCCCGGTAGCCACCCTGTTGCTGAGTGCCTTTGTTGTTTTCAGTTTTCCTTTGCTGTGCTGGGGCCTGAGTGGGGTTAGCATCCTTGCTTTGACTTCCTTCCCACTTACGCTTGCTGTCACTAGAAGTTCCGACGGTAGCATTGATCCTTTTGGGCAACCGGCCCTCTTCTACGGCCTGATCAGTAAGTTTGTGAGCAAGTCGAACAATCGGCTGAATGGTAGTGTGGTTGGCTGTAGTGACATGGCTTCGAATTTCAGGAGCCAAACCCTTGATGTACAGTTCAATCCTTCGGTACATTGGTCGTGACATGTTTGGGCAAAGAGCGGCATAGTCATTAGACAGCTTGGTGTAAGTTTCAATCTCCGACCCAACCATCTTGAGTTCATAGTACCCATTCTCAAGCTTGTGGATGTCATCCCGGTGACAGTATTCATCCTTAATCATATCCTTGAAATCCTCCCACGCAGTAGCATTTGCAGTTTCCAATCCAAACATCTGAATCTGCGCCTTCCACCAAGAAAGCGCGCTTCCTTCAAGCGTAGCAGTAGCAAACTTCACCCAGTTTGCAGGGGGACATTCGCAAACAGCAAAAACAGCTTCAATTTTCTCAATCCAATGCAGAAGACCTATGGCACCCTCAGTGCCATTGAAAGGGAGAGGCTTGCAATCCATGAAAGTTTTGAAAGTACACACGGGTGGTTGCGCAGGTGCATGCTGACCTGCTCGTGAGAAGCGAAGCGTATAGGTTTAGAGGCGAAAAGTCGATGTGGCGGTAGGATCTATACATCCTAAAACAACGAGCTTACCTATAGGGTGAGCTGCAAAAGCCGCAGCCACTGTGTTGAGCAGGTTAGTGAACTGAGCCTGCGTCATGTTAATGTTTCCCCTTCCGCGTCCACTCATTGTCTTCATAACCAGAAAACACAGTATGAGTGTGATGTCGTAGTGTAGCGAGAATGAGATAGAAGAGAGAGGTGTATCTATCTAGTTTAGGCACACTAGTACGTATAGCATAACAGGAAACATAAAGCAAACAAGTAAACACTGGTCCGAGCTATGAGGTCAAATGTGTCGAGCCTTGCACTTGGAGTGTAGTGTCGTCGCGAGTCACGGGTTATAGTCTGGTTTTCTCCAAAAAGATTTTTCCCTTTTTAAAACCAAGTTCACTATAACCAATGGCTCTGATACCAATCTGTCACACCCCCAAAATCCACCTGCGGATAACACCCGCTTCGGGGGCGTGACTGACCAGGATCCAGCCACCAATTATACCGAATACTTAAGTTGATAACAAAAGTAATACTTACTATTCATAAGCTTAGCAAATATTAAGTTCAGAGTTTAAAGTTTTAAGTTCCAAAACAGTATTAAGTAGCGGAAGCATAAGTAAGGTAGTTTAAAACAAAGTTCATGATTCAAAATAAGGTAACACCCAACACAAGGGTGAACAGGCACTACACGTTCCCAAGCTGCAAGCTCCTTCGTCATTGGTTACCTGCAAAGCATGCAGTAAGGGGTCAACAATAATGCTGAGTGAGTTCACTAGTTGTCCAGTTTTAATTACCAAAAACTTTGTTTCACCGTTTAATTTATCCGTTTATACATGCCCTGGGGAGCTACCCCAAAAGTTAGCGACTAAACTGTTTTTCCAATACCGAACACTAGGTAACCGTTGCGTATCCGCAGGATGCCCCGATGTCAATGTTCTATCATCATTGACGGATTTCTGAGTACATTAGTTCACGACCGTCCCAAACCAGGGCACGGTGTGAGGCTGGTAAACACCTAAATAGCGCTATCAACTAATAACCCGCTCGCCTAACCCGGCGACTAATCGGTATTTGTAGTAGGGACTTGAGTGATAGAGTTTCGTTTAGTGCCGTTGGTTGCAATCCGTATAAACAGTAATTAACCAAAAGGTTTCCCAATACCCGGGAAGAAAAATAAGTTTTGTTCCCAATAACTAGGGAAAGTATGTAAATGGTATCCCCTTTTACCAGGGGATAGGGTTGTTAGTCTCGTGTCCCAAACCACCGGGACGCATGCTTTTAAGTTGTGAACTCACCTTGGGTTGCTCGGTAGGTTTAGGTTACTTGTCAATCACGATGGTCACCACGTCCTAACATGGTTACCGGTATAGGTCAGGTTCGGTATACAAACATTCACGTAAAACACATACTGGCACGTAACTAACACGTATCAAGCATATAAATAAACAGTGGGTTACTGGGCCGGCCTAAGCAATTAAGCAGTCAACAGCAACACATAACCCAGTCAACAGATAGCCCAAGTTAAACACATATGGCCCAGTAACCAAAATGAACAGCCCACTCGCAACCAGCTGGTCTCGAGTCGCAACCGGGTGGTTTCGACTTGTCATGCTTTGGTTGCGAGTCGTAACCGTGGTCTCGAGTCATCATGCTGTGGTTGCGAGTCGCAACCGACGTAGTCTCGAGTCGAAATCACGTGGTTTCGACTTGTCATGCTTTGGTTGCGAGTCGCAACGGTGTGGTTTCGAGTCGGAATGCTGTGGTTGCGAGTCGTAATGCCGTCGTTGCGAGTCGTAATCTGTCACTTTCATGTACACGTGATGATGCAGATATGACAGTCCAAATTGTACCAAGAATTCAGGCCCAAAATAGGAAACAACCAATAAGATTTCTACAAACATTTTGCCTAATCTGAATATTAGTAAAGATAGATCAAACTTTGCCATTTTAAAACCTTCAAACCATATTCAAACAAGTTCTTCTTATGTTCATAGTTTTCTAGGGTTTTCATGTTAACATAAACACACATTTATGAGCCAAAAATCACATATTTTGACAAGATCATGATGCTAAACAAGAAAACATACATTATATAGCCGAAAATCTTATGCTAAACATCATCATTCTTGCAAGAAACAAAGAAGCATAGTGTAGTTGGCTATGAACACTTGTAAACTACCAATATCATGTCATTTTAGTCATGTTAACACATATCCACAAACTTTACAAAACAACCTAGTAATCATGCATAAACTACTAACCAAACATTTCTTAGTTCATACAACATTCATACATCTTAACACAAAAGAAAACACTAACCGGTTATGAAAAGGGGGAGCCGAAAACAAAGAGAAGAGAATGAGAGAAGATGAAGTGTCCGAGTGATCCGAGCTTGACCGAGTCCTTGTCCGAGATCCTTGCTTGAACCGAAAAGGGGAGGAGAGGATGGTTTGTTGTTTGAGGGTTTCTTGTTGAGAGGAAAATAGGAGAAGTGTGTTTGTGTGGTTTGTGTAAAGTGAAGGAAAGTGGGGAAGGTGGGGTATATATATACAAGGGGTGTTTCGGGTTGGGCTTGGGGTTTCGGCCCAAACCGGTTTCGGCTCAACGGCCCACTCGAGACCGAGTGGCCCACTCGCAACCGCCCGGTTGCGAGTCATGGTCTCGGGTCGTGGTTTCGGCTCTCATAAATATATCTATACTACATACATACATCACATATCATGCACACAATCACGTTTCCATTTAATAATATTTATATACACACAAAGTATTACAAGGTGATCGTTCGGAAAAACCTCGAGTGTCACATTATCCCCAAGTTTTAAGAATTTTCGTCCCGAAAGTTGAAGCAGCCACTGCCAAGCTAGCGTGTTTCAACGGGGTGTCACAACAAGGGTTTCGAGTGGGGCTCAAAGGGTTTGCGGCCCAACCGGCCCAACTACTTACTGTTCACTCGAGACCGAGTGGTCTCGAGTCATGGTCTCGGTTCACTAGTTCTTATGCACATATATATATATATATATATATATATATATCATACACGTTATCAACACATAGCACATCAAGATAATTCACACCTTTCATTTAATAATTTATTCATACACATTGCTAATACAAGAGGGTTACTCGGAAAAACCTAGAGTGTCACATTATCAATAATCTCAAGGCTGAGGTTGGGAAATTGAAGAAGCAAGATGCGGAGATTGAAAAGTTAAAAAAGGAAAAAGCTGACGTTGAAGCCGCGCGAGATGAGGCGCGCGCCCATAGGGAGCGAAGTGAACAACGAGAGTTACATGCCTGCGCCACTCTTGCTCTAAGAGATAAAGGAATAGAGGAACTTACCGCTTTACTTTCTGACCAGGAACAACTTAAAAAGGATTTGGAGCTCGCGCATACTGAGGAAACTGATGCCTCTCGCCGCTTGGCTGAAATTGAAGAGAAACTAGAAAATTCTGAAACGGCACGAGTAACAGCGGAAAGTGAGCTTGAACCTTTCAAGAGTGATATGATATGGTTGAAAGAACATGGGATTTCCTGTGTAAGCTATCTTCTTTTCCCTTGTGGAAAATATTTTGTGCCTTTCCCTTATTTATATTTCGTGTTTTTGTAGGTTGCTGAATCAGTGTTGAATTCTGAAGAATTAGATAAAACTGTTGCGCGCTTGTTGATTGCTGCGCGAAGTGATGGGTTTGCCCATGGGTACGCCGAATGCTCACATCATGTGAATAACGCTCTGAAAGTTGATTGGGATACTAGCAGATCTGCTACTCATGGCGTAAATACCGGCGCCGCCCTTGCAGCTTTAAAAACAGAATTCAACAATTTGCAGCTTCCTGTTATGGATCTTATAAACGTTGCACTGCAGTCCGAAGATCACGTGGCACAACTAAAAGAAATCTTCCCAGATGAAGGCGAAGATCTATCGTAGTTTTCTCTTTGTAAATGTATTGAACAATTTGTAGTCTTTTGGGATGTGTATTCTCTTTTTGTTAATGCGCTGCTGCGCAAGTAACATATATTGAAACACTGCCGTGTTTGATAATTTTTCAAGGCGTGTTGGTGCGCTAGGAATAGTATGATGTGTATTTATTAGTTTACAATATTTTGCATGTGTACAATTACTTTGATTAGGTAAGGTGAATGAAGGTGGTATGAAGCTCATGTGTGAACGTATGGTCTTGGGTGATGTAATCACTGACCGTTCATGAGACTTGTGTTATATTTACCATGATGTTTTTGCGCTTACCAAAAGAAATTGCATGCACTTTGTAAGAAAAACACAAGAATAATAGAACTTTGTTGTTTATTTTAGGATAAGGCGCAGAGGCCGTTACAAAGTCTATTAAAAATAATTACACGGTACTTAACTTACACTCTGTTTCCTGCTTAGATTCAATAAATTGTAGAGTCTGCTTCGTTCTGCAGGGAGATCATAGAGTTGCTGCTTAGTTTTTTTGCTTTTTTGCTCGGGCCTTGTCCGCCGCGAGTGATTTGTTTGATTTCTTTGCGCACGTTTTGTAAGAGGTGAGTGAGCTCATCACTCTTAAGCGCCTTCTCAATTTCTGTGCGCAAAGAGATGCATTTATTGGTGGTATGCCCGTTGTCTTTGTGATATTCACAATACTGACTTGGGTCTTGTCCACGTTTGTTCTTCATAGGTGGTGGAGGTTTAAACTGATAATCCTCCGTGCTCAAAACTTATGCAGGAGTTTTTGTTAGGGGAGTCCATTGCCTCTCCCTGTTTTCTTGTTTGGCTTCTCTCTGCGTAGTGAGTTTGTTAATTGTGGCTCGAGCATCCTCGGACGAATAGTTCCCTGAGCTAGAATCGCGCCAACCTTTCTTAAATTTCTTTCCGCCACTTGAGCCTAAATCCGAGGGTCGATTGTGTGGTGGTGGCGGCCTGTTGGTGGTGACATTCTTTTCTGTTTAAGCAAAGACCTTTGTCACACCCCAACCAATGGCGGAAACATCGGGATGAGACGAAGTGTGAAGATTGCTCGAGACATCATAACGCTAATAATTGTGACAAGTATTTAAATAATCATTTCATTTCATTTCTAAAGAATCAAGTACAAGGTTTTGAAACAAGGTACAACAACATGAATAATAAAATGATACAATACAAATACAATTCTTTCTAAGTGTGTATCTAAGCATCCTACTAGATTCCATGCATCGTCAACATGCTCCTGTAACATGTTAAAATAAAGTTCAATGCAAAAGCAAAGGCGAGTATACAAGTTTGATACGTACATAGCAAAAGATAAGTTTTGAACAATTCCTCATAGCAAGCATGCGATTCAAGATAAACATTAAATATGGCATGTGTCTAACATATCAAACCAAGAAAACGCAATATGCTCAAGACATAACCTCAAGTTTACGGGCGGGTCGTTAATCCTATAGCGCTACATATGTCAAGGTTTGGCTCGTACGAAGTTAATGATAAGTTCAACACATAAGAATAACCCAAGTTTAACGTATCAAGTCATCACGTATACAAGCATGTTATAGGAACGTTCATGTGTTTAACAAAGTGTTCATGTGTAAGTTAATAGGTAAACATGTTACACCCCAAAAGTGGTAAAAGTAAAAAGGGGGAAATACGAGTATACTCACAAAGTTTGCATATGTTTTCCGATTATCCAGTTGTTGACGAGTAGAGATTTAGAGTCCGAATGTATAAGGGTTAAGGTTCAAGTATGTTTAGAGTCGAGATTCGGTGTTTAAAACAACATAAAAATAAGATATGAGAATAACATGGAAAATAATCATTTAGTACATATGATGCTTGTTCTTGACACTAGGAAACTCGAAGGAGTTTAGATGTTTTCATGGAACAAGGTTCCATTAGAATCGTGACAAGTTATCATAGTCTAGGATGATGTAATCTAGTACCCCGACATATGAACACTAGTTCATCATCAAAGATTCGATTATTCGAATAATATATTTAGGTTATATAATATATGTCCAATAGTTCAAGCATGAGGTAGAAGATTAAAATCTTCATTTTGGTACCTCTAAATGTCATAGAAGTCATGTAGGAGGTAGGAAGATCAAGTCTTCCATTTAGGCACCTCTATGTGTTCACCACTACACTTGATGTAAAAAAAAACAACCAAGGAGGGTCATGAACATACAATAAAGAATAAGAAATATACACACTAACTAAGAGAAATCATCAAATCATGTGAGGATTGTATGTTTGGACAACCCAAGTTGTTCCATAATCACTCATGTATCAAAGACAATGTTTGACATGACTTGTGGGTTAAAAACCCTAAACAAAACACCAAGTTTATGAGGTTTAATCCTCTGATTTTAAATGTCTCAACCTTGTTTTTAAGCTTAACCAACCATGGGATAAGTTGTAAGCATTAGGACATAGGTATGAGATGTGTTAGACACAAGTTGCATAGGTTTAAACAAGTTTTTGATGAACATAAAAACAAACAGAAAGTTTATGGACTATTTCGGGGCATTTCCAGGTCTGATTTCTCCAAGGAGAAGTCTAGGAATCGAACCCCATGATTATACAAGCAAGTAGGAAAAAGAATCGAGTGAATCGGATAAGAATTGAGTGAGTTATGCTCATTTTCGTGAAGGGGTGTCAATCTACTCGAACCCTTGCTTTCAGCTACGGTTTGGTGGATGTTTTGTGAGTTTTTAGGGTTGCAAAAGTGGTAGGGAGGCTGGTTATAAGTGGTATTTATAGGGGGAAGGATTAGGGTTTCAATGGGTTGGGCTTTGGAAGTGTTTAGAAGGGGTTACACCTTGAAACTAGCCCACAAAACCCAACTATATGGGGCTGAATTTTGCTGAATTGGGCTGCCATATTTCTTTATTTTTTTTATTTTTTTAAAACATTATAATGAGTAATTTTGTTAATTAAGTTGTGTAATAATATGCAACAATGTTTCCCCTAACTTGTAACAAGGTAAAATATGAAATAAAACATGATTTAACTAGGTAAAAAGTGTAACGTACAAGTTTTATTTACGAAGCAAGTTCCGTATTTTACAACGATTACAATGAAAGAATGGTTATAAGAACACAAGATTTCCAAAGTTAGAATTTCACGTAAGGTTTCTAAATGTAGGAAGTTTGAAAACGCAGGGCGTTACAGTCTCCCCTCCTTTAGGAAATTTCGTCCCGAAATTTATTCAAGAGGAAGGCTTGAAAGAGTTTTTGGCATAAAGGTGATCATTAAGAATTGAAACTTGGGAAGTTTGAAAGTTTTGAAAAGTACCAAATTTTGGAGAACATCAAGGTAGATTTGCAAGGGGAAGTTTTTAAGGATAGTATAAAAAAATCATACTTTCGTAAAACCTGTTTATTGAGAGGGACGAAAAGGTTTGTTACTTTAAATAAAGCAATAGAGAGATACTAAGTATAGTTACACAAGAATCAAGAATAGGGAGGCTATTTTATAGGTAATGAGGTAAGTTAGGACTCAAATGTTTAAACAAGCTGGATTGCGAACGAGTTTTGTATAAAATAATACGAGTATAGAATAAACGAATGGCTCTTAAAGAGTACAAGTATGTGAATAGCATAAGTGTTGGATAGATGAACGTAGTGTGTTAAGGATGAAGTCTCGTCATGAATAATCGGATATAATGCGTTTGTGAGTTGTGTGAAGTTGTATTAGGTCCAAAAGGTCTGCAACACACTGAATTTCTCATGGCACGTTTTACGAAAGTTTGGTAACATGGTGAAAAAACTTATATATAGGAAGTACCAGCGGCGTATCCACCATGTTTTAACCACATTACGTCCGTTTCGTTACTCGGGGTCATGTTACGTTCCGTGTCTTACCATACACAGTAGTACACTCTATGGTTCTCATACGCCTATCACTATAATCCCGTGTGCACCTGCGATTATACTGATCGTCGCATGATCCACATAGCTTGTACTAGTTATGTATGAATCCAGGTATACATGAATTTGAAAATAAGAATGTGTACGTAGAAGAATGTCGTATGTAAGCATGTTTATGTTTAAGCATGTATGGGACCCACGTAAGCGAATCCCTCGGATTACGCTCGCGTATAGGTACGAATGTACGAATCATGAGTAAGGATGAAAGTATGAGCATAAGTTTAAGTATGAATACGCATGTATGTATGAGCATAAACATAAAACGTGTAAGTAGTATGTGTACAAGTAGAAGCGTAAAACGTATAAGTAGTATGTGTATGAGTACAAACATAAAACGTATGAACATAGGTGTAGGTATGAAAAATAAATATTGCGTATATGGTGTACGTTGAGACATTGCGGAGAAAAAAAAAGGTTAAGTATGTAGATACGAACGATATAAATGATGTTATCGCGAGATATCGTCTAAAATGTGTATGATGATGTGCATGTATAGTTGTTTAAACAAAACGTTGAGTTTTTCGAATCAAAATTAGATTGAGCTTGGTTTGAAAGGTAGAATATAGTTTGTATATGTAAAGGAACATAAAGTACTCATTGGTCATGCTTAACGTATTTTGTAATGATTGAAAGGCTACTTTTGTTTAAAAAAAGGAGTTCACGTATGTTGAAAATTGTCGGTCCCCATGAAGTCTTCTAGCCCACGTGTTTTGAAATTTGGATGACGAGTTAAGCGTTGTAGAGAAGGTTTTTTTTTTTTTTTTTTTTTTTTTTTAAATAACGGGTTTGTTTCATTTGCATCAAAACATGAAAATTTTGGACTTTGAAAGTTCTTGTGAAAACGTCGACCCTTAGAAAAGAAATTTAGTAAAAGAACTTAGTGATTGTTTAAAAATAATTTTAACAAAGGATTTATTGATGTTGGAAAGAGTATTTGGTAAACGGTCATATAACATCTATGAGGTCTTATAAGTAATTGAGAAAGGTTAGTTTGATTTCGATTAAGAGTGGAAGTCTCTAGTATGATGATATAATGTGAACGTGTTTCAGTTAATAAATCAGATGTGAAGTTCATGGGCAAGAGATTCATTAGACCGATTAAATTGATAGGTAACATTTCGTAAGGTTTGGAAATTCGTGTAGTAAAACGGTAAATACATGATTAAGAATCTCGTGTATATGATTTGAGTGAAAATGGATGGTAGAATAAGAAGTACGTTTGATAAACAATGTATTTTGAAATCGGTATAAGTAGGTATTTTGAATAATGATAAATGATTTAGGTATAAAACATGATCGGGTTTGCATAATAAAGTATTTTGAAAGAGAAGTTTTGGGTAACGGTCACCTAAGTAAGGGAATCACCCCTAACTCGTTGGTGAAGTCGTTTTAAGGGAAGAGGGGTGGAGTCAATCGTCAAGGTAAGGAAGTCACTCCAATCTCGATGATACATCTCCACTAGTTGTTACAAGGAATATGAATTTAAATTATATGAAAATCATGCGTATATAAGTGTATCGAAAAGGTTCGATATGTTGTGCGTGTGAAAAGAGAAATCAAAGGTAAACTCGAGGTTGAAGATTGCATCGTATAAAATGAACAATAGAAACACATGTTTGACCAAAGTTTGGAGTGTTCCAAATGGAACTTTGACTAACCAAAGTGGTCAAAAAGTCTTTTGAATTTGAGGAGCATGTTTTGGCCTAATAGGTAAAATACTCTCGCCGACAAGTCGGTTAACGGTATTTACCCTTCCGGTTACTACATGTCCCAAATCAATCGAAATTTCGAGACTTGGCGGGATTTATGAAAAAATGCCAAGGAGTGGAACTAGTCGACAAGGTGCGGGTTTCACCCCTAACTTGACGATTTCGTATCCTAAGTGTGGTTGGTACTCGTCGGGTCAAAATTTAATTTCGACGTGTTGACGAGGGTCCACTAGAACTTGAAATTTGAGATTTACCAATAAGATGTGGATTTCACTCCTAGCTTAATCGCGATATCTCGTGTAAAAAAAAAGAATAGGTAGATTGAGAGTCGTTCACCAAATTGTGGGTTTCACGCCTATTTTGGTGAATTCGTCTCATTTGTACAATATGAGTGTTGTCGGATTTAGAATAATCGAGTAAAATGCATGAGGGAAGTGTATGTCGAAGGAGATACACAAACAAGTATAAACACATAAGAAAGCATATCAAGGATGATACTTAAATAATGAAATAAAACAAGTATTAACACATAGAGAAATATGTCAAGAATAACACATAAAGAATCGAACAACGAAACAAGTGTTAACACATAATAAAACAAGCATTAATGCGTAAGAATAACATGTCGAATATTACACATGAGTAACATACATGTTTAAAAGAGCATAAATAAGTAACAAATAAAGTATCATGTAGTAGTCCAAGCAAAGCATACGAATGAGGTTCTAAAACTATAGACTAGGCTAAAGCATTCCTACTTTTCCTAATTCCCTATAGTTATGGCTCTGATACCAATCTGTCACACCCCAACCAATGGCGGAAACATCGGGATGAGACGAAGTGTGAAGATTGCTCGAGACATCATAACGCTAATAATTGTGACAAGTATTTAAATAATCATTTCATTTCATTTCTAAAGAATCAAGTACAAGGTTTTGAAACAAGGTACAACAACATGAATAATAAAATGATACAATACAAATACAATTCTTTCTAAGTGTGTATCTAAGCATCCTACTAGATTCCATGCATCGTCAACATGCTCCTGTAACATGTTAAAATAAAGTTCAATGCAAAAGCAAAGGCGAGTATACAAGTTTGATACGTACATAGCAAAAGATAAGTTTTGAACAATTCCTCATAGCAAGCATGCGATTCAAGATAAACATTAAATATGGCATGTGTCTAACATATCAAACCAAGAAAACGCAATATGCTCAAGACATAACCTCAAGTTTACGGGCGGGTCGTTAATCCTATAGCGCTACATATGTCAAGGTTTGGCTCGTACGAAGTTAATGATAAGTTCAACACATAAGAATAACCCAAGTTTAACGTATCAAGTCATCACGTATACAAGCATGTTATAGGAACGTTCATGTGTTTAACAAAGTGTTCATGTGTAAGTTAATAGGTAAACATGTTACACCCCAAAAGTGGTAAAAGTAAAAAGGGGGAAATACGAGTATACTCACAAAGTTTGCATATGTTTTCCGATTATCCAGTTGTTGACGAGTAGAGATTTAGAGTCCGAATGTATAAGGGTTAAGGTTCAAGTATGTTTAGAGTCGAGATTCGGTGTTTAAAACAACATAAAAATAAGATATGAGAATAACATGGAAAATAATCATTTAGTACATATGATGCTTGTTCTTGACACTAGGAAACTCGAAGGAGTTTAGATGTTTTCATGGAACAAGGTTCCATTAGAATCGTGACAAGTTATCATAGTCTAGGATGATGTAATCTAGTACCCCGACATATGAACACTAGTTCATCATCAAAGATTCGATTATTCGAATAATATATTTAGGTTATATAATATATGTCCAATAGTTCAAGCATGAGGTAGAAGATTAAAATCTTCATTTTGGTACCTCTAAATGTCATAGAAGTCATGTAGGAGGTAGGAAGATCAAGTCTTCCATTTAGGCACCTCTATGTGTTCACCACTACACTTGATGTAAAAAAAAACAACCAAGGAGGGTCATGAACATACAATAAAGAATAAGAAATATACACACTAACTAAGAGAAATCATCAAATCATGTGAGGATTGTATGTTTGGACAACCCAAGTTGTTCCATAATCACTCATGTATCAAAGACAATGTTTGACATGACTTGTGGGTTAAAAACCCTAAACAAAACACCAAGTTTATGAGGTTTAATCCTCTGATTTTAAATGTCTCAACCTTGTTTTTAAGCTTAACCAACCATGGGATAAGTTGTAAGCATTAGGACATAGGTATGAGATGTGTTAGACACAAGTTGCATAGGTTTAAACAAGTTTTTGATGAACATAAAAACAAACAGAAAGTTTATGGACTATTTCGGGGCATTTCCAGGTCTGATTTCTCCAAGGAGAAGTCTAGGAATCGAACCCCATGATTATACAAGCAAGTAGGAAAAAGAATCGAGTGAATCGGATAAGAATTGAGTGAGTTATGCTCATTTTCGTGAAGGGGTGTCAATCTACTCGAACCCTTGCTTTCAGCTACGGTTTGGTGGATGTTTTGTGAGTTTTTAGGGTTGCAAAAGTGGTAGGGAGGCTGGTTATAAGTGGTATTTATAGGGGGAAGGATTAGGGTTTCAATGGGTTGGGCTTTGGAAGTGTTTAGAAGGGGTTACACCTTGAAACTAGCCCACAAAACCCAACTATATGGGGCTGAATTTTGCTGAATTGGGCTGCCATATTTCTTTATTTTTTTTATTTTTTTAAAACATTATAATGAGTAATTTTGTTAATTAAGTTGTGTAATAATATGCAACAATGTTTCCCCTAACTTGTAACAAGGTAAAATATGAAATAAAACATGATTTAACTAGGTAAAAAGTGTAACGTACAAGTTTTATTTACGAAGCAAGTTCCGTATTTTACAACGATTACAATGAAAGAATGGTTATAAGAACACAAGATTTCCAAAGTTAGAATTTCACGTAAGGTTTCTAAATGTAGGAAGTTTGAAAACGCAGGGCGTTACAACCTTCGCCGCTGCCGTTACTTTTTCCCAGCTCTTCGGGAGTCCTTCCGTCCCAGACAGGACTTTTATCATATCGTCGCACCTGACTGCATATTTAAATTGGGCGCGAATCAGATGCCCGTGAACGTCCCCTATCTCGAGTACCTCCTTGTCATAGCGAGTAATGAAGTCTTCCAGACTTTCATCATCATGACGCCAGATGTTCATCACATCCGCAGTGTCGCGGATGGATCGCCTTTGCTGGCTGAAATGAACCAGAAACTTCTCGCGTAAATCTATCCATGACGTGATTTTCCCAAAAATGGGCAAGTTGTCAAACTATATTCTTGCAACGCCTGTGAGGGTCTGAACGAAGAGGTGGCACCACATTGGTAGGGTCCAGCCTCCTACCAGCCCCGCGCTTGTAAAGACTCGCAGATGATCGTAAGGGCCTGTCATTCCGTTGAATTTACCCACGTTAGACGGGAGCTTCGCTTTCTCTAGCGGAGCCAGAGCAATTTCACTTGTAAATTTTGAATTCTCCGCCGCTTCAGCAGGGCGATAGATCAAATCATAATTGTGCTCGGCTTCGGGGCTGTAAACCGCACGAGGTGTACATTTGTTGTAATTTGGTTGTAACCGACTAAACACACTGGCACTCTCTCCTTCACGGTAAGTTCGATCATATTCACTGGTGTGGGTGTTCCGTTGAGAACCCAACCTGGTGTGAACTGATGGTCTCCTGTGAGAGTGTGACTCATCTCGATGTTCTCTTCGACGATTTTCTGATTGAGTATACTCGTATCTCGATGGAGATCTAGAGTAAACCTCTGTGTTTTCGATCTGGATTTGGGATGGCCCATCATGTTGAGAAACATGAGGTACCGACGGTGCCCTAGCATGGGATACTGGCCTTCTTGCTTGAGTTTGAGGAGCAGTTTGTGCACACAGCTGTGTGTACACGACATTTAATGTCCCCTGAGATCTGACATACCAGGAGATTGGGGTTTCTCCTGGGGGCAGAATTGAACTGACAGGGACTCCGGCTGTACCCCGTGGGTGATAGGTTCGTTTGGATGATTGTTAGCGAACTGCACTTTGTTGTCATCCGAAGCTTCTTCTATAATACCCTCAACCTAGGTATTGTTAACGAAATTCGGCCGAGGGCCGCTTTGCCGATGAGTTGAAGTTTCTTCCATGTACAAATGGAATCAACAGAGTGAATCGAAAAGACGAGAGAAAAACGGATGAAACAGAGAAATCAGTGGGCGCCAATGAAGAAACACTGGTTAAATGACCGGAATCAAATTATCCAGGGGGTTAGGTTCTGCATAAAAGGGTGGTTCTCTCTCGTTTAATTCGAATGGATTAATCTTCTTCTCCGGTGAATACTGCAAAACAGAACACCGTTACCCTCGTCAAGGGGAGAAGGGAGGTTCTCTCCTTGACCCGACTCCGGCGTGAGAATAAGTATGTGTTTATGAAGAAGAAGTATTGATGAAGTGAGTGTAACTTGAAGTTCATACCTGAATTACTCTCATATTTATAGCCAGTAGTTTAGGCGGGAAAACTCGTTGCTGAAATATTAACGGAAGATGCTAACCCCGTAAGCGGTTATTTTTCCTCCGTTAATTCTTTTGATCGGATTGTGAATGCACACGGATCGCGATCTTGATCAACGGCTGGGGTGTTGCCACGTGGAAAGTGGGCAAGTGGAGGTTTCTCTCCAATTCCATGTGATCATCGTGATTTCAGGGTGGCCTGAGATGATGACACGTGTCCTTGACGGTTATAACCGTCTACTGGTGCACGATTGAGTCTTCTAGAAGATTATTGCCATAATCCGGTATGACTCCTTATCGTGTGGTGTCAGTTTAGTAAATAATATCCAAGTCTGGGTATTATTATGCGGAAGTGCTTAACTGGGATTTCTATCCCTGTTGGTTACAGAGAATACCGCAAGGACTTATTATGTTCCTCTTGGCGCGCAGGTTTAGTTGTTGTCTTTTCCTTAAGTTCTCTTTGTTGGACCAGTGCGCGGCCGCGCAAGGTCTAAAGAGGGTTAAAGGGCAAGGTTCTGGTATGGTCCCAAGTACTTAATACGAGGTTTTTGGGACCTTACCCTTTCAATCACCGATTTTAGGCTAAGCAAGAACAAACGTCTTGAACTGGTTAACCGGTCGAACTTGGGTGATTCCTGTTTGATCGGATCACTTGGGTCAAGATGGGGTTCTGTTGGTTAAGACGTTGTCACACCGTCTCGATAAAACTACAAAACTATCAAAACAAGCAAGGAAGAAGACGATCAGGCCGACCAGGACGGAGTGTCGACCGATCGGACTGATGTCCGATCGAATTGTCACCCGATCGGGTTGGCACCTGATCGGCTTGCACCTTGGGTCCCACACTTAACTTGTATTTTCATTTTTCATTTTTCATTTTTCATTTTGAGGTCTGAGCATCGAACGAACTGCTGTCCAATCGGACTACCGCCCGATCGGACTACCACTCGACTATGTAATGTTTTGACTTCAGCCCTTAAACAATTTTCAAACATGTTCGATACAACGGATTGCCACCCGATCGGACTACAATCCGATCGAGTGACAAACTGCTGTGAACTTGTTCTCACTAAAGTGTCCAACTAATCGGATTGTCGCCCGATCGAACGGTCGTTCGATCGATCGACCTGAAAGGTAGATATACTTCTATGTTTTCAAAATGCTACAACGAAAACTTCAAAAGTCAAGCCATCATACACAAACACATCCTTCCCGAAGGAAGAAACAATCCACTCGAAAGGTTACCCAATCGGATGACCATCCGAGCGGATTGTCACCCGATCGACCGGCTACCCGATCGGATTGCCATCCGATCGGAGTACCGTCCGATCCACTGAAACCTCTCACCGATTTACGTATCACCTATCGTTATGCTATCGTTCTAACCAGGCTAATCTCACTCTAAGCGCTCCCTTCAATCCATCATCGCTGTGAGTATACTCGAACCCTTTTTGCTTTGCGCACTCTTGGGTGTTACATACGTTACTTATTCTAAATCACATCGAACACACTACCGCTAACCGTTACCGCATGCGATACGTGACTTAATGAATGCATGTTTGTTATGTTTACACATGGAATGCTGTCTACCTGCCTTAGCAACGATAGTACTATTTGTTTGGACTCAGCACCTGTTCTCTCAGGGGTTGTTAAGGACAATTTGTTACATGGCTCATGGCGGTGAGTGTGTATTACGAACTGCCTTGGGCAGTCAACCCGCAGTCATTAGTATCGATAGGTTCATGTCGATAACTAACATGCCTCATTTTACACTGTGTACGTGCTGGTTATACGTAACGATTTCGAACTCTATTATATCTATCAAACTTGTATGCTCACATTTACACTATGTGTATTGGCTTTTACTTTAACGTATGTGACAAGTGCTTAGGATGCTTATATGCTTTGCTTGCTGTGAAATTGAGGCTAGGAAAGGTCTAGAAATAAATAAACAATTGTCTGTAATTGAAATATGAGTTGACGGAACAGAACAATTTGACTAGATCTTGTCTGTAATAATTATGTTATCTTTTATGACATGGTATGAGACATGTTGCTTTAAATAATTGGTAATTATAATTGTTATGGAAACTTCTGGACAATCTGTTTCGCTCAGTGCCATGCCCCGATGTTTCCACCATCGGTTTGGGTGTGACAAAGGTGTGGCCGGAGTGGTATATGTGAAATAGAGATAAATAGATATTAAGTGTTTTATTAATAATTTTTTTAATAAATAGGTAAAAGGACAATTATACCCCCATGTGCAATGCACATGACTATATTTAACTATGAAAAGTAACTAGGTTAGGACAAAAGAACGTAAGGTGTAACGGGTTTTGCAAATAAAGGACTGTGACTGTAATTATTGAAGTTAAAGATCATCCATTGCAACCCGCTACAAACATAAAGGACGAAAAATGTAATTTACCCTAAAAAAATCTATACTATATAATAAAAGAAACCATTTTGTGGACACTTGTCATCATATTAGACTATGTTTTATAGATAAGTATTATTTTAATTTAATATTTTTTAATTAATTATAGATAATCCTCCTACTGGATAATTATTATTTAGTTTAATATCCTTCTCATTTATAATATTATTTATTTTTTTCTAATCTTTTTGGCTCCTAACGTCTTTTTTCTAACCATTCTGGCCCCTAACATTTAATGGATGGGGTTAATGTTAGAGGCCAAAAGGATTAGAAAAAAAAGATGTTGGGGGCTCAGATGTTTAAAAAAATTTTTTGGGCTAAAAGGGTAAAAGTGATATAACCACAGGGCCAAAATCGTAATTTACTCTAACTATTTATCATTTATACATATACGGAGTTTTAAATAATGGGTTAAATTTATTGAAATTTCGTTAACAAATTTTGTTACAACAAAATAATCTATTTATATCAATCTAATTTTTTATCTATACTATACTATATAATAAAACATTAATGTGTGACACATGTCGTTCATTGTAGATATTTATTTTATGATTTTCTCGCCTCACTTCCAAACTTATCTTATATTAATTAAATAAATAAATGAATAATGAGCTAATATTAAATTTTATCCTACTTTAAATTTCGAATACCATTCTTCTATTTTTCTAATAAAATATTATCTGAAATTGTAAATTGTTAATTTAAAACATTTTAAATAAAACAAATTATTTATCACGAAAACAAAACTTTGTATTAATATATTAAATATTTTTATTTTCACTATACAAAATTACATTTACTAACTTTTTTTATTATTTGATATATAAAATTACGTTTATTTAACTCGTGTAATAAAGGAGATTTTTTAAAGATGTATTATTTTATTATTTGGTAAAAAATATTACATTTATTCAACCCGTGTAATACATGTGGTTTTAAAGATATAACTTTTTTTTTGTTTGGTGTATAAAATTATATTAATTCAACCCGTACAATATGGTTCTTATATATATAACTTTTTATTTTTTAGAGTTAACTGCCATTTTCGTCCCTGTGGTTTGGTCACTTTGGCCATTTCAGTCCATTTTTCAAAAATGCGCCATTTTCCTCCCCGACGTTCTGGAAAGGTGCCATTTCAGTCCAAAAATCATAACCCAGTTAAGTCAGTTTGTAAATAAGGACTGATTGTGTAAATTTGTAACATAAAGGACTGATTGTGTAAATTTGTAACACCACCACCACTAGCCCTGCCACCACCACCACTCCGCTGCCACCACCACCAGCACCGCCACCACAGCCACCACCGCCACCACAGCCACCACCGCCACCACAGCCGCTGCCAGCACTCTCTCTTTACTCTCTCTCTCTCTCTATGCTGGAGATGTAGTTTGATCGGAGAAGAGGATGTCACGGTGAACAGGGTGGTTCAACGATGATGAAGAAGATTAATGGAAGATGATGATAGTTGCAGGTTTGGTCGCCGGTGGGAGTGAATCGGAGAATACGGAGATGGAAATGAATGGCCTGCAATCACCACCACCATCAAAACAGTCAATGAAAATTCAAATATTTGAACATGTTACTGTTCATCGTCTTCCCCAAAACAGTCAACGAAAGTCAAACCCGATCTGATTTCGATTCAAAACATGATTATAATGTAATTAAAATTGCAGAAACATAATATAAGTAATAACATACTGATTTAACAAGTAAAACCGATCCGGTATCGTTTGGAATGGCGGCTCGACTAAGCTCCGGCAAGACTTGCAGAGGTGATCAGCTATAAGTCAAACTTAATTCTCAAAAACCTAATTAACAATTACAAATCTTATAACAACCGATAACAAACATAGAATAAATCAACTGATAACTACCTGAAACAGAGGCGAACGTTAGGTCTTGTTCAATCATACGGATCTGAGCAGAACGGTGATCGGAGAGTTCAACTACCTGAAACAGAGGCGAACGTTAGGGCTTCTGCTGCTGGTCATCATCTGCCGCCGTAACCTTCTCCGTCATCGGCGTTGCCGATTCAGTTGGTGGCGGTGGAGGTCTGGTGTGGAGGCGGTGAAGGTGAAGGTGATGGTGGTGGTGGTGGTGGTGGAGGTGGAGGTGGAGGTGATGGTGGTGGTGGTGGTGGTGGTTTAGAGAGAGAGGGAGTAGAAAGAGAGAGAGAGTGGCGATGATGACGGCGGTGGTGTTTTTGGGATGGTGGTTGATGATGACGGCGGAGGATGATGACGACGGTGGTGTTTTAGGATGGTGGTTGATGATGAGGAGAGGAGGATGATGACGGCGGTGGTGTTTTTGGGATGGTGGTTGATGATGACGGCGGAGGATGATGACGGCGGTGGTGTTCTGTAGCGGTGGTTGACCGGCGGTGGAGGTGAAGGTGATGGTGGTGGTGGTTTAGAGAGAGAGTAGAGAGAGAGCAGTGATTTGTGTGTTTATATATTATAGATTTTATAATTATATAAATATTTATACATTTTACTTAAATGGTCCTTTATGTTAACAAATTTACACAATCAGTCCTTATTTACAAACTGACTTAACTGGGTTATGATTTTTGGACTGAAATGGCACCTTTCCAGAACGTCGGGGAGGAAAATGGCGCATTTTTGAAAAATGGACTGAAATGGCCAAAGTGACCAAACCACAGGGACGAAAATGGCAGTTAACTCTATTATTTAATATATAAAATTATATTTATTCAACCCGTGGAATAAAGGATGTTTTTAAAGATATGTTTTATTATTTAGTATATAAATTTATTTAGTCAACCGTGTAATACACGGGTTATAACCTAATTTATATATAAATATATGATAAAAATAATTAAATTATACTTATCTATATCTATCTATACATATAATAAAAGAAACCATGTTTGGGACACATGGCGTTCTATGAGACAGTCTTAATTATTTTTCTAAATGTTTATTATAGAAAATCAATTATTGATAATATTAAATTTAAAATTTGTAGAAGAGATTTTAATGATAAAGACAAAGATAACTGATAATAATATATTAATTATTATAATCATATATTAATTATTAAAATCTAAAAAACTATATTAACGTTTTAAATATTTATAAAGATAAAGATTTTATTTAATTGGTAGTTTTAATTGTTTTTATATTTTGATGATAAGTACAAGGATAACTGATAATCACATATTAAAATAACAATATTTATTTTAATCAACTGTTTCGTTAAAATGATTTATTCAATACATGTAGAACATATATATTTTTTATACATGGTATATTTAGAATCCTATTTTTAATAAAGGATTCCATGATCCCGTTTTAAACTCCAATGAAATAATAATATTAAATCATAATATTCAGCTTATCTCTTGTATATTTAATATTTTTAACTAAAATATTTCTTTTCTTTTTTTTTTTCTGCTGATTATCCTACAAAGTAAAATGTTATAAACCATGTAATACACAACTCTCTAACCTAATAAAAATAAAGTGAGATGTTACAATAGGTAAACAGTACCTCAAAGTTCTTTTTGTTATAAAACATATTTTGATGACTAAATGTTTTAACGGGTTACATTATTCGTGTAAGACATGTGTTCATTCAAATCGTGCAATACACGAGTTTTTAAAAGATGTAACTATTTTATTGCTTAGTATATAAAATTATATTTATTCAACCCGTGTAATACACGGGGTTTTAACCTAGTAATAATAATAAAAACAAAACCTGAGATTGGTTGAATACTAGTGGGCCCCACCCAACACGTTCACCTTTTCCCTTCCCCACAAGCAGCAACCTTTCCCCGATCTCTCACCTCCCCGCGCGGCAAACTTGAGTGGCGGCGGTGTTTGCCGAGCGGCAAAGAGGCTTGCCGCACCCACCCCGTACACCCTTATGTTAATCTAAAAAACTCACTGGTTTAACGGTTGTTTTAGTTAAGTCGCCTAATTTAGTTATTTTCATTTTTCACAACAATAAAATAGTCTAGAATTTAAGTCGCCTGGCCTAGTTAATTAGTCATGAAACGAAAGCTAATACTATTGAGTGACATTTTTTTCTATTAAGTACATTGATTATAATCATTTTATAATTATGATTTTTTTTTTCATAACTACGTAGTAGTGAACGTATTTCACTTGTGTTTTTGAATGATACTTGGAATGATTTGAATCCAAATAAATAAGAATATGTTTATTATACACAGTTTTTAAATGGTTAGGGGAGTGAGGGAGGATAGCTTTTCAACGTGTGATAGCCAATTCAACGCGTGGAACCATTGTGAAGACCACCGCCACCAACTTTTTCACGAGTGATGATTTCAAGTGTGTGATAAAATCAACGCGTTATGGGCTTGTGAGTGATAAATGGATGTGAGGGGGTGTGAGGGTTTATTGTTGGGTGTTGTGAGTGATGACCATTGCCACTAAAAAAGGATGTGAGTGATGGAAAAATGGTTGATGACATGACGGAACTTGATTGAATGTTTGTGAGTGATAGAATTTTTGCAAGTGATACCACTCCCACTCCCCTTATTAATTGAAAAGAAAATCAGAACATCAATTCAACTGAACATAAAAAAACATATATCTTTATTTCCTGAACAAAACCTTACAGAATTACTAATTTGATTGGTTTTTATTCTTTCTGATTATGTTCTTCTTTTAGTTAGTGTTTGTTTTTCGAAAAAAAAAATTGCGCATGCTCTTCGGTTTGTGTCGTACAGACATTATCATCTACTGACTGTTTGTTTTTCCAAAGGCGTTTCAATTAAACGTCTTCGCGAGTTTTTTTTGGTGCAGACTTGACCCAACCACTTCTAAAATCTTCATAAGTCTGCAGAGGTTTAAACACCACCACCACCACTGTCCACCACCATCCATCACCACCACCATTGTCCACCACCCACCGTCCACGTCCCACCGATGGTCTACCTCTCGCGTTTTTCTTTGACGAAAAACGGATATCGCTCCGACAAATCATTTGCTAAACGCATAAGTAATTGTCTACTCATTCGAAAGCGTTGCCTAAAATGTTCTTCATCGTAAACGAGACCGGGACTAAAATAGTGACGTATCAATGTTTTGTTAGCTCCCTCTCGATCATGATCAAGTGGCGGATGTCTCGTTAGCCCTCGTCGCCTTTGAGACCACTAAACCAAGTAGTTAACCGTTATCTTACCTGCTTCAATAATGAGATTGTCTTATTCGGAAGAATCGGACGAAGAAAATGCATTCCATTCCAATTTTTGTGAGTAAGGAATAGATACTGTTTTTTTTTTTTCAAAAGAATATGGAATAAACTTGAGCAAGAAATGGTTATTTATAGAATTTTGACATTTTAGATTTTTTTTATTAACGGTCAGCACAAAAACCCACGCACCCCCAACGCAACCAACGTTCAAACTCTTATGCTAGCCCACCCACCTTGGCTCGCTCGTGTCCCAGTAGCGGAACCCTGTTGTGGTTTTCATGAGCCAGCTTGGCAGAAGGGTGAGTCGTGCCACCCACTAACGAGATTACAACGAGTAGTCTAAGGTAACTAAGACTATGGGGTATGGGGCTTGGGTTGGGGCGTGGGTTGGGGAAAACGCCCAAGCCACCAACCCCGGGGGGGAGGGGGGCTTAGGTTGGGGCGTGGCCTTTGGGGCTTGGGTTTCAAGCCGGGCGTGGGGCGGTCTTGACAAGCAGACATGGCGGGCTGTGAATGGCCAATTCAAACTAGCCGTTGGGGGCATGTTTAAAAAAAAATTCCTTTATAAATACCTTACCATATTTAACATTTTTCTCATACAATATCAAACACATAAAACACAATCTTGCCATGAGTTCTTCAAGTTATAGTGAATCGTCATCATCATATGACGATTGTGCGGAAATATTTCTACAAACGATTGCGTCGGTGGTGAAAGCTATCGTGGAAGACGAAAGGAACTTTCTTTGTAAACGGGGTTGAGTACATGTATGGGTACTACCTAGTTGATGGGATTTACCCAGAGTGGGGGGTTTTCGTAAAATCGTTCACAAGACACGGTACCACAGATCCAAAGAGATTAAAGTTTAACAGGGTCCAGATGGCTGCACGTAAAGACGTCGAGCGAGCATTCGGTGTTTTAAAGAAAAGGTGTCGAATATTGGCAATGTCTTGTCGACTATGGGACAAGGATCAGATTGGAAACGTGATGTACACATGTATCATTCTTCACAACATGATTTCGGATGATAAAGGTAGAGCGGTCGTTACCTACTATGATGACGATGACCCCCAATCAGGTAACGTAACAGGTGAACATAAAGCGGCAAATGAATTTTTGATAAACTCAAGGGATATACATCACAACCTTCGATCTGATTTGATGGATCATGTTTCAACGATTCCTGGGTTCAAAACCGACGAAGATGACAAAGAAGAATGATAGTTTTTTATTTTGATAATTATTTTGTATGTTTATTTTAATAATTATTTTGTATGTTTATGTAGTTTTTGGTTATAAATATATATATACTAGGTTATAACCCCGTGTATTACACGGATTGAATAAATAATTTTTTATAGTAAATAATAAAACAATATATCTTTAAAAACCTCATTTATTGTACGGATTGAATTAATATAATTTTATTTATTAAATAATAAAAAGTTATATCTATAAGAACAATATTGTACGGGTTGAATAAATATGATTTTATATACGAAATAAAAAAGTTATATCTTGAAAACTACGTGTATTAAACGGGTTGAATAAATAAATTTTATATACTAAATAATAAAATAATATATATTTAAAAACCTCATTTATTGCACGGGTTGAATAAATGTAATTTTATATACCAAATAACAAAAAGATACATTTTTAAAAATACGTGTATTACACGGTTCGAATAAAAGTAATTTTCTGTACTAAATAATAAAAAAAATTATATATATCCTTAAAAGAACCCATGTATTGTACGAATTGAATAAATTTATTTTATACATCAAATAATAAAAAGTTATATCTTAAAAAACCTCATGTATTACATGGGTCGAGTAAATGTAATTTGTATAGTGAAAATAAAAATATTTAATATTTATTTATTTAAAACTTTGTAAATGTATGAATGATATATAATATTAATTAATTTTATTTTAAGTTTCGTAAAATTTATTTGATACCAAACTAAACAAAATGTTCAAATTTATAGTTAATATCAAATTAGATAATTAAGTTTGAATTTGAAGTAAATAGATAAATATAAAAGTAATAATTAATTCAAATAAATAATATTATAAATGAGAAGAAGAATAAACTAAATAATAATTATCCATAAGATATTAAACTAAATAATATTTAGTAGAAGGGTTATCTATAATTAATTAGAAAAGATTAAACTAAAATAATAATTATTTATAAGAGATGCCTTAATATGATGACAAGTGTTCCTAAAGTGGTTTCTTTTATTATATAGTAAAGATATATTAAAAAAAAGCTGATGTGGCTTGGCCACGCCAGCCAAACCACGCCTACCATACCCCATCCAAAGTGGGTTTGAGAATTGAGTTTTGAAATTACACGTGTTAACCCATGCCCAACCCACACCCAATCCAAGCCCCATCATACCTTACGGTCTAATTACTATTTTTTTAAAGGTAGGTAACTAATTATCCATATTAAAATTATCCATTATCCATTATCCATATTAAAACAAATTGATGATGAACAGTGTTCTTGATTTTTTAAATAATTGTTTTATTTCTTAATAATATTTAATTTACTATACATATAATTAAAACAAAGTCTTCAATTTTTTATTATATTTTATTTATCATATGTTTTGATTATTTTTCTAATAACTTGCGTTCTATGTTTATTTTTTCGACATTGCGATATAAATTTATTGAAAATGGATAATGTGCTATCATCGTACTAAACCGAACTGAAACCGATTGTTTTTCTTTTTCAACATTGCAGTATAAGTTTTATTGAAAACGAATATTGTCTTACCATCATACCAAAAAAGAACCGAAACCGACCTAATAATATATGTATCGGTACCAATATTTATTTTGTTTTTGTTTTTGATAAACTGTTATTTATTTATATTATTTTTGTTTTCAATAAACTGACACCGTATCGCTAGTATACCTTGTCGAACAACATCGCTACATGTACATGTACTCATTTGTATTGTTTATGTTTGGATAATTAGTACCGCTACATATTTTTATTACTTTTGCTTTTGCTTTTAAAAAACTGATGTACCATGCCGAATAACATTGGTACATGTATTCTTTTTTTATGGTTTTTGTTTTCTTTCATTACCAGTACTGTGACTAGGGATGAGCATTTGGTGGTACTGGGTACCGGTACCGAATTTCCCGTACCGAATTTTTTCGACACCGGTACCGGTAGCCACTTTTTGTGATTTTCGGTATCGGTACCAGTTTGGTACGGTACCGGGAAAATACCAAATTTTACCTTCAAATACCACCGGTACCGTACCGGGACGCGTACCGTATTGAATATTTCGGTATCGAGTTTTGGTGAATTTCGGTATCGGTACGGTACCGGCACCACGCTCATCCCTAACCGTGACGATCTAAACTGATTGATACCGTTCGGACAACATCATGTCGGTAATGGTGTTTGTTTTTTCGTTTCTCTCCATGTAAAACATTTGTTGATTTCTATATCGAGTGCATGTATCATATCAGTACTATAAGAAACCTACCCGATACCGATCCAATGCCTATGATCACGTACTGCCGTAACGCACGGATAAACAATCTAGGTTACTTACTAAACGTAAAAAGAATATTACAAGTTTGCCTCTTTTGTTTTAACCCTAGAAAAGCCTTTCTACCGTGCATTTGATTTTTCACCCAACAATTTAGTCGTCGTAGAGTAGCCTCCTCGCCTTAAAGTTTTCTTGGCCAACAAGGTACCATGGTACCATTCTTACTTTGTTGGTGATCGGTGTTTTTTTTTTTTTTTTTTTTTTTTTGTGATTCCGCTTTATGTATTTTGCTTGTGTTTCTAATCTGATATTTTTTTTTTTGGCTTGATAAGTTGAAGAGGATAGTAGGATACCGAAAAACTCGTTTTGAAACTGCGTTACCAAAGAAATTGTTGAAACCATGTTCATTTTCATGATGTTTATCGTAAACTAAGTCATTGTTTGTCCCCAGTTCATGTTTACCGTAATACATAATGTAATTTGCTTGTTTTTTAGACATTTTCAGTTGTTGAAATGTGTAATGGTTTGAGTGTTTTGAGTTTGAGAATTATAATTAGTAATAATATTTGGTTAAGGACCACAAGATAGTTACAACTATTTTAAATTAATTGTTTGTTGATTATTATGTCAAATATATAATACATGTGGTTTCAATTGTTATAAACTAATTGTTGGATGTGCTTTATGTTATAGATGGAAAGCTCTAGATCAGAAATGAATAGTGACAGGGTAATTAAACATGTTTTTTTAATTGAACCTTTTATTCATTAAGAGTTAAATATCATTTTAGTCCATGTGGTTTGAGCCATTTTGCCAGTTTAGTCCAAAGGTTTGAAACGTTGTCATTTTAGTCCAAATAGTTTCAAGCGTTGCCATTTTAGTCCGCTGGGTTAACTCCGTCTGTTTTTTCTGTTAGCTAGAAGAGTAATCAGATCATTTTATATGGTCGAATTGCGTTTCTAGTTAACAGAATTACATATAAAATGACTGAAATGCTCTTCTAGTTAACAGAATAAAGGGATGAAGTTAACCCAGTGGACTAAAACGGCAACGTTTCAAACCTTTGGACTAAACTGGCAAAATGATCCAAACCACAAGGACTAAAATGGCATTTAACTCATTCATTAATTTGCCATAAAACAACATGCATAGTAATCAATTAACTCTTTCTTTTGCAGAGAAGCTCTATTCTTGTGAGCAATTTGTGTTTATTCACTGATTATGATACTGTGTAAGATTACTACTCTTTAAGCAGTTTATACTTGTTCTTATCCCATGTACATGTGCACATAGTTCTATTATATGTAAGTGGTTGCATAGTTGTTAATGGCGAATAGCGACACATAGCGATAAGGTACCTATATGCTACATAGCGATAAATAGTGAGCGCTATTTTATAAATGGCGATACACTAGAAAAAGAATTTTAAAATTTTTTTATATGTATATTATATCAAAATACCCTGGTGTATATGCTATTTTACTTGTATATTTAACAAAAAACCTAAAATCTAGCTATTTTATAGCTATATTTAATTTTTATCTATATTAAAAACAATAAAAAATTAAGGTGTCGCTATTCTTGCTATCTATCGCTATGACCTAATAGCAACACTACATTGCTTCGCTATGCGACCGCTATAATCGCTATTGACAACTATGAGTGGTTGCATTTTAGTGTTGTATACGATAAAGCGCCATGTTTGGCATGATAGAATGGCCGGATTAAAAATACTTGTTTGATTTGTCTACTCTATGTATTCATAAATGTTGATTTTGCACCCGATCAGGGAAAAATACTTCGGTCAGTTTGGGACTGTGAAAGAAGTAGCCTTCATTCATGCTGACGACCTCACGTATACAAGAAGCTGTGAGGTGGCTATGCAATCAACCGACTCAGTTACAAATGTATGTGTTGTATGATAATTCAGATCAAAGTGATCTTGTTAACTGATTTATTATTAACTTCAAAAATACTAGGGCTTGATGTTATCTTTCTTTTATAATGTAGATTCTGGCAACGCCTCGCCATGTCATCGATGAACGTGAGGTGACCGTTGAGCCTTATCTTGGGTAAGCTAGCTAATCCGTTATCATTTTATAGGTTTGGTGTTTATGCTGGAATTATTTGGTCAAGAAATTTAGTCAATTTAGGATCTGACCCATTTTTAGTTATGTAGTTAAAAATGGGTTATCTCAAGTCTTGCTTCTTGCTATTTTCTTTTGAGCTTGACCCACTAAACGGGTTATCTATAAACCGATTGGTACATAACACAATCCTGGGCTAACATTTATAATCGATTAACGTTACGACATCTTTTTACACATGCAGTAGGGAGGCACACGAATGGCTATTTCTCGAGGGAGAGTATAAACTTATACTAAAGGAGCTTGACGTTTCCCAACATGAATCTGTTGTAAGTTTAAAGAAAAACAAGTTTGTATTTTTTTTATTTGATAATGTTACCATCCATAATAATCAGAATCCAATGATACGTGATGCAGCTGTATAAGAAACTCGAGAAGGCCTTTGCCAACTGTGGACGGTATTCAGAGATACACTTGATGAAAACTCCCAAGAGGGGCCTTTCAGGGTATGTTTTACCTTGTATATTTATATTGATGTTTTCATTGGTTCTTGTTGGTGTTTATGTTGTTTTGTTATATAATTTTTAAATGAGTAAATGACGTTTCGAGTCCATTTTTGTTTAAAATATTGGACTCGAAAGGTTAAAAAATGGACCCAAAAGGACTCAAAAGGTTGTAAAAAAGCATCTAGGGTCTCAGGGTGTTAAACATTTTGATTTTGAACTCAAATGGTTAAAACCACTAAAACACAAGGACTCAAAAAGTAATTTACTCTAAATGAGTAAATTACTTTTTGAGTTCCTATGTTTTAGTGGGTTTAATCACTTGAATTCAAAATCAAAAAGTTTAACACCCTGAGTCCTTGATCGCTCATTTTATAACGTTTTGAGCCCAATTTTGTTCATTTTATAACGTTTTGAGTCCATTTTTGTTTTAAATATTGGACTCAAAAGGTTAAAAAATGGACCCAGAAGGACTCAAAAGGTTATAAAAAAAGCGTCTAGGGACTCAGCACGTTAAACATTTTGATTTTGGGCTCAAATGGTTAAAAGTTAAAACCACTAAAACACAAGGACTCAAAAAGTAATTTACTCTTTTTAAATATTTGTGCACTTGGTACAAGGGTTGTAACATGAACATGTATTACATTGCAGGGTGGCTCAGATTGATTTTATCAACAAAGAAGACATACCCAAAGCTTTGAAGATAGCCCATGAAGAGTTGAATTGTAAGGCTTTTTCTCGCTTTGAAGATAGCCCATGAAGAGTTGAATTTCAGGACACCAAATGTTGTTTTATGCTGTTGTGGGTGGAAAGTGTGACAAAACTGAAAAATCCAAGACATACAAGTGTTAGATGGTAATCAACACTGACAGATTTGAATTTGAATTCCCTTAGATCATCCGTAGGGGGCTTCAATCGGGCTTTTTTTTCGTCCACAACCCCCCTTCACGCCCCTCCCTCCGCCCCCCGGGGCGTTTTTTCTTCACATTTGGCTTGGTCGTGGGCTTGAATCTTGAAAACGCCTGATCAAAGAGAGAATGGCCAATGTAATGTTTTTGGTGGTTTTGTTTAGTTAATTCGATTACAACATCAAATCATTGCAACGAGGATTGGAGTTCAAATCCCACTACACCCCTTTTTAAACTTCAAGTTTTTTTGCTGACTAGAAGCCACATGTCGGATAATGCCCAAGGAAGGAGCTTGAAGTTCAAGCCCCACTACACATGATCTTATATTAGAAAATGTTATAATTTGACTTTGTATCTTGTTAATTAACTGGATATTGTTACCTACATTTTCAAGTTGGCATTTTTATAAACTGTAGTAAAAAGGAATGAGCTTTCAATATTTATTATTTTTCTACATTTAAAAGATTACTCTGTAAATATTATTTTCTCATAAAAAATATAAATTAAGATTTTTGAATCGACAAGTTTATTGCAAAGTATGTAGGAGAGGTTTTCTGACATGAGTTAATGGCGAAGTATGTACAAAGTCATGAAAAAGCAATCTGTTGTTTAGAGCATTTGGATTCCGGTCTTACGGAGTGGACACGGGAAGGAGGGGCGGACTAGGGGAAGGGGTAGCCTCTGCTACCACTTGGCGCTCATGCGTTAGTGTAAATTTTCGAAAAATTTGACATTTTTTGACGTCTTTTCGATTTCGTTACCGTTTTTTTATAAAACATTACCGCTATGAAGATTTTCTAGATCCACCACTGCGAAAAGGTCCCTTAAGGGAAGATCCAGATGCAGCCACCGTGTGGTGCGGGGGTTGTTCCTGCACCCCTTCCTCACGCCCCTTTTTCCTGGCCCCCTCACACACCAAACTTCCCGCACGGTAATTACTACCCTCATCTCCCCGAGCTTTGGGTCCATGTGTCACGTGTTGAGCCTTCACCCCCTTCTCCCCGCCCTCTTTTTTGAGATGCACAATGAAAATGACAAAAAATCCCAAATCTCATGGACGATTTTGGAAGAAAAAAAAGTCAGACGTTTGGATAAAAATAACAAAAAATCTCAAAAATGAAGGACTATATGGTATAAAAAAGTTGTTTTGGATGAAAATGACAAACATACCCAAACCTCAGGGACGATTTTGGCAATTTACTCACATATATATTTATTTCTTTGCTTTGTGTCATACGCTATTATACAAGTCCTTAGTCTTTACATGTTTTTATACGCGTATTATACAAGTTACATTCGTTAAATTTTGTTAAATAACACGTTTTGGTGTTAAACCAACTTAGAGGACTAAAATTGTCAGGAATCAAAAGTTTTGGATTTCGGATTCTCTCGCGCCACGTGGAGAGCCATACAAGCCTCCATGCAACACGCGGGGCCATCTGATGTTGGTCGGTCTCCGCGCCATGTTAATGATTAAATCCTCCCCTTCGCGTCACGCGGGGAGGTCTTTACGCAAACTGATTTGGTCCGCATACGAGCTGGTCAACCGTTCTCCCTCCTCACCATATAGGTCAACAAGAAAAATCCAACTTCGAGTTGATATATTACATTTATAAAAACGATACTACTATGTTAGTATGTTACACATGAATATGTTTTAAAATCCAGATATTCAAATACTTAAAAGAAAACATGTTTTGTTAGATACAAATTTGTTTATGCATTATCCGTTTTAAATGAACTTAAGCGATAAGACCATACGGTGTGGGAGGGGCATGAAGCGTCACGTGGCAGCCATGTCAACGGTTGTTAGAAGGGTGGCATGGTGTCAAAAAGCGGGGGTGGGAATGTGGGATGGGGCATGGTGTAACACGTGACATACACTTTATATAGTTATTTTATTAATAAAAAATAATACTAACAACACCAACCAATAACAACCATCCCACCTCACCATGTCAACCCTCTCCACGCCGGGGAGGAACCTGCCGCCCTCACCAGCCAGCCACCACGCCAAGGAAGGGGCGGTGTAGCGGCTTGGTTAAGGCCTCCACGCTGCCACACTGTAAGATCTAAAAGTTAGCTAATTACTAACATGCAACTAAAACAATTACAACTTCTCCCCTTCTATTTTAACCCTAGAAAGATTTTTTTTAACGACGTACGATTCTACACCCAAACTAAATTACAGCTTACCCACCTTTAGTGGGATTTAAACCCTAAATCACCAAAAGACTCAACAAGAGACTCTACCACTAGGCTATAGCCTAAGTGGCCTAGAAAGCTTTTCTACTATTCTCATAGTAGATCGGAGTTTGTACTCCGTTTCTTTCGACCAATAGTACTGACCCTACTGCCTTATCTGAAGAAGATAGGTATAGTACGAGTGGCTCTTTTTCGAATGGTGCAGTCAGGGTAGGGAGTTCAATCAGACACGCTTTCATTTGTTGAAAAGCTGTTTCGGCCTCCGGAGTCCACTTGAACTCCTGCTTCTTCACACAATTGCGCAACGTGCTAATGAAGGGATACGACTTTGCGGCGTGATTGGAGAGAAAACGATTAAGCGCGGCCAGTCGGCCGGCCAGTCGTTGCATCTCTTTGATGTTTCGTGGTGAGGGCATTCGCTCTATGGCTTGTACTTTCTCTGGATTCACCTTGAAACCGCCGTTTGTGACAATGAAGCCTAGAAACTTCCCTTCTTCCATGCCAAAAGAGCACTTGGCTGGATTTAGCTTCATATTTATGCTGCGCAAAGAGTTGAACGTTTTCTCGATGTCTTTCAACATTTGGTCCTCTTCGGGACTTTTAACCACTAGATCATCGATGTAAACCTCAATATGCTTTCCGATGTCTCCTGCGAAGGTCTTGTCCATCAAGCGTTGGTATGTTGCGCCGGCATTCTTCAGGCCACACGGCATCTTTGTGTAGCAGAAGATTCCAAGATCAGTTCTGAAGGCTGTCTTGTCTTCATCTTCGAGTTTCATCTGAACTTGATGGTACCCCTTGTAGCAATCCAAAAAGCACTTCCATCTGTATGGCGCGAGAGAGTCTATTTTTTTATCGATCTCAGGCAAGGAATAGCAATCCTTTGGGCACGCCTTGTTGAGATCGGTGTAGTCTACGCACATGCGCCATCCGCCGTTTGACTTTTCAACCATCACTGGGTTCGCAACCCAACTCTGATATCTTACCTCTCGCAAGATCTCAGCTTTGAGCAGCTCACATACTTGCTCATTCATTGCTTTTGTCTTGTCTGCTCCCGGACTGCGCCTTCTTTGGACCTTTGGTTCGACAGAAGGGTACGTGTTTAGGCAATGCTCGGTTATGTTGCGCGGGACACCGGTCATGTCTGCCGGGGTCCAGGCAAATATATCCATGTTTCGAAACAACAATTGCTTTAAACGTGTTCGGATGTTTGACGAAATGGCATGGCCAATTGTCACAGTCTGCTCTGGGTATTTGCGGTTTAAAACCCATTTTTCTGGCTCGGTCGTGGAGACCTTCGCCGCCTTCGTTGGGCGCAGCTCTTCAGTTGACATCACTTCCTTTTTGGCATAGATGATTGCTACTCCTGTTTTGGTTGGGAAACCTATCGCAGAATGGGGCGTTGAAGTCACCATGTTTAGCTCGCCTTGTGTTTCCCTCCCAATAAGCACATCATGCCTCGATTTCACTGGCATTACCATGAAATTCACATTTGTTGTTCTTGAGTGTTTCCCGTCAGAGAACGTGACGGGGAAACTGATCTGTCCGAGTGGAAAAACCATCTCGTTGCAGAATCCGGACAAGGGCTAATCGACTGGCTCAAGTCTCGCCTTGTCCTCTTCATCAAATTGGTTGAAGCACTGCTCGTAAATGATGTCCGCTGTACTTCCTGGATCAATGAATATGTATTCTGTCTCATAATGACCTATTATACCGGTAATGACGACGGGTCGCGTGGCGCGAGGACTGCCGCGCACTACCGGGAATATGACCTGCTGCTCCTGCCAAGAAGGTTCATAGGGGCGCTTGCCTTTCTCTTTCGCGCTATATCTAGGTCCGTTGACCATGTGAGTCTCTAGGCGTCGGACTTTCTTGTGGTTCCCTTCATCGTGGCGCTAGAGTTGACGGGTTTCTTTGCGCACGTTTTCACCAAATGACTTAGCTTACCGCTCTTGAGCGCTCTCTCGATTTCTTGGCGCAAACTATAACAGTCGTCGGTCAAGTGCCCTGAATCTTTGTGAAAGTCGCAGTACAAGTTGGGGTCTTGCCCTTTCTTGTTTGTCATAGGCCTGGGAGCCTTGAAATCGTGATTCTCCGTCATCAATACCTCTTTTGGCGTTTTTTGTGAGCGGAGTCCAGTGCTTGTCACGATTGTCGTCTCTGACCGCTTTCTTGTAACCAATTCGGTCAATTGTGTCACGCGCATCTTCCCTGTAGCGCGACCTGTCATCGTGGCCTCTTGGTCTCCCAGACTTCCAGTCGCTATTCTTGTATTTGTTACGCTTGTTGTTGTTGTCGCGCGTGCTTCCTCTGGAGAATCGATCTTCAGAGTAGCAACTCCTGTTACCAGCAAGTGATTCCTCGGTTTGCGTGACGATTTTTGCGGCTTCCATGAGTTTATCCCACTCCTTCGGCATTCCATCCTTACCTGTGATAGTTCTAATGAGACTATCGCAGCGTATGGCCTTCTTGAAGTGACAACGCATGAGTTGTTCACTGACGCCGCCTATCTCCAAACATTCTTTTTTAAAACGGGTGATGAAGTCCTCCAGACCTTCACCATCTCTTCGCCAAATATCCTCTACTTCGGCTGTGTCGCGCTGGTAGCGACGCTGTTGGCTGAAATAGCTCAAAAACTGAGTCTTGAAATCTACCCATGATTTGATCTTCCCCGGCGGAAAGCTATCGAACCAGGCGCGAGCCGCCCCGGTAAGAGTTTGGATAAACAAGTGGCACCACATGGGCATGTTCCAACCTCCCATGCAGCCCACACTCGTGAATGTTCTGACGTGATCGTCTGGATCAGTCAATCCATTGAATTTCCCGACAGTCGGGGGTAGCTTCTCTCGTGAAAGCGGCGCGAGTGCAATTTTCGGGATGAACTTGGAGTGTTCCGCAGCTTCCGCTGGTCGGTATGCCAGGCGGAAATCTCTTTCAGCTTCTTCTGTGTAACCGATGTGCTGTCTCGGTTTGAAGTACTCGTGATTTTTTGGCAAGCGGTTAAAGACTGACGAACCCTCGTCATCTTCCCAAGTCGGATCATTTGGGTCTGTTTCCTCCCATTCGTTGTTCATGTTGCGCGGCGTCAGCCGGCTGTGGACAGGGCCTCGTTGAAGGTTCGACGGATAGTCATAGTAACTATCCGTTTCCCCTCTTGTATCGCGCGTGTCTTGTACGCTTAAACGTCTTGTAGGGGGAGGCCTGTTGATTCTGCCTTGTAGATTGGCTGGCGGGGGCATTTGGCGCACCCCCTGACTCTGAGGGGTGACCAAGGACGGTTCTGCCGTCAAAACTGCTTGCTGCGCGATCAGCGATTGGTATGCTGCATTGATGGTGG